>NW_026856519.1:0-217709 GCF_026571515.1 Ruditapes philippinarum
CAGTTATTTTTTCTCTTGAAATATTTAAAAAAAAAATTTTTATTACAAATAATGTATTCAATAAGACATTTCTTTCAAGACTAGCCGTTATATTCTTCCATTCGGTTGCTGATACGTAGCATCCTTGTAAGTCTATTAGTGGACATTTACAAGACTTTAATGTAGGTACTTTATTCTTAGATAGTTTCTATTCGACTATTGTGACGCAGGCAAGACTTACTTAATACGACTGTTTCGAGGGTCTAAACTAAACACCGTTTTATATGTCAATGCTGAAAAATGCTTTAACCGGTACAAGGGGGTGTAGACGGTAGCTTGCATTTATCACTACCGCCTTCTGATCAGGCTTTATTAAATCTAACCTGGAGAATTTATCATTTTGCTGTTTGATTTCTTTAAGGGTTGTCCATACATTCAATTAATAAGAGTTCCATTTTATCTGACTCTTTGAAATCTTTACTCGATGAGATTGCTTAAAGAAAATATCATATGTAATAAGCATCTACCTCCAATAATCTCTATGTCATACATTTGATAATAACTATATTTTATCAACTTTACAGCTATAACCGGAAGGCACCTCTATGTACAAGTCCGAAGGAGACTTCCTGGTTGTTTCATGAAATCGGTAATTGTTTCCTGATGATGAAGATATACGAATATGCCCATGAGTCTGGCCTCAAATCTCTCTGAGGTCAGCCCTCGAAGCCAATGATCAGAGGCTACAACTACAGTCCAATGTGCTGGGTTGCTGTTGCCGAAGGTATGGTTGTCAAGGAAATGTAATGAAAATAAAACATATTTTTGTTTTATGAATTTCTCTCTTTGGATGTGGTATACCCATTTCATGTTATTCCTGGTATTGGTGTGTTTGAAACGGTTGTGTTATATTTGTTTCACTACATACATACATGTACAATACATGTACATTGCGCCAAAAATCCTAATGTTACATAGAAATGCTCTTCCAATATATGATATACTCCAGAAGATTTCTTGACCACGGCAGATATAGCTAGCAACTGCATTTATCCCTTTACCAGCCAACAGTGGGGGAAGTTGCAATGATATTAATCTGATATCTTTATTTAGTCAGAATATTTTCAGTCTGAAATTAACTTTTGATGTTGATATTTTGATGTACTAGTATATGACTCATGCATAAAGTTTTAGAATTAATGTATAAGGAAGCTTAATTACTTGGCATCAAGATATGTGACATAAATTTACAATGGCCAACATATTTTTGACTTTTCTTGTAGTTTTCATCATATTAGCATTCACATCTATTTCAACTCATCCATGTATACTGCTATATAGACTTTCCCGTTTGTAATGGTTAAATGTTAAATGGTGAAAAAGACAAACAATATTGTAGTTTATGTGAATAAAATAAGGAAGAATACTGCAAATACATTTTAGGAATGATGTTATTTTAACTAACACGTGCTATTGGTATTTCAGTCAACCTTATGAAATACAAGGATGCTTATCAACACTTTGAGGATGCATTGGAGCGTGCTAAGCTGTTGAGTAAGTAAAATTCTTGCTGAAATTGGAGATTTAAAACGTTTAAGTACATAGACAAACATTGGATGTTAAAGGTTGCCTCCTCCATTAATTTTAGTTAAGGCGGTGCTAGGGGGTGTATCATAGATAGTTGTGTATGTATTTTCTGAACATGTTCAATTAAAATTTTGTCCACTGTGATAGTGTTATTTCTTTCCTTTCTTATTTTTTAAGTTTTGTTTTGGTAACACTGATAATTTTATTCGATTTTATGTCCAATAGAAATGGGAAAAAATGCGCCGTTTTTAATAATAAATATGTACCTTTATTGTCTAAAAGCGGATACATTTTTGTAGCAAAATACGTTTTTCTATTCACAGACGACAAAAGGGCTCAAGATGCGATGACCCGTGCACTTGTAGACTTAAACAAGAAAATGGTTACACAGTTAAAAAAGAAGCAAACATCAAAGAATATGAGGAAATCGCCAGTACATTACGACATTCCGACGGCTACACCAGTGTCTAGACCAACACCGTCCTTGTCAGCAATTTCCGCAAAGACAAATGTAACGGTTGAGGGTTGAATGTGCGCGCAGTCCTCACTTATTCACAAAAATAACTTGAGATGTCTTTTTACTATGCCAGTATATATCATGCCGTTTTATTTATTTGTTCTTGTGTGTATAAATCAAACAACATTTTTGAGAAGAAATAAAACAATGCGTTGAATAATTGCTTAATAAGCAAGTGTACATATTTTCGTGAAATTTCGTGATATTCAGATGGCCTTAGTTTCGTCAGAAGCCATGGTTTCGTTAAATGAAATAATGCAATTTACAAATCGAGATATTATTTCAGATGTACATGTATTAAACAATAAATATATTCCTCCTGAAGAGTTTCCCGATTAAAAGGAAAACGGAAGTAGTGATTGAGAGGAAAACAAATAGGAATACTATGATCATTAGAATTTTGTTGAAAAGGCAAAAGTGAATAAAGCAAAAAATATGCTGCAAAAATGTTATTTCAATTTTGAAAAAAGAATACTTACAAAATATATGTTTGTATGAAAGAACTATGTTTATGTATTTCCTAATGAGTAAATTGCGCGTTCACGAAATCATTGCTAAACAGTTAAAACCCCACTTAAAATAGCAGCATGGAACATTTTATTCAGTTTATATACACTATTGATGTGTTAAATAATAGATACATTCTATGTTACAACTTTTTCGAGAATCGACCATAACAATATGTAAACAACACAATTTTACTTATCTTTACAGCTACCGATGTATGTATTATTCATGTATAAAATATATTAATATTGTCCAAATAGTCAACCCTGTGAAGTACAGAATTATAAATCCAAAAATTGTCATTTGGTGATTTGTATGTTTTACATTTTGTTACCGTAAATATAGAAAATATGAGAATGAAGATTTGTTTCGTTATTATTTTATTACCAACTCACTATCTTAGTCAAAATGTTATTGCGGACTTTTTATAACTAATTTTATTATTGATAATCATTTAAGTAAACATTGTTTGGACGTTTTAAAAGTTTATCCAATTTCAAAGTTTCTATACCGTTATAAAAATTGTTTTAAAAGAAGAGTTGTTTTTTTATCTAATACGAATGTTGTGAGTACTAGTAAACAGAATAAAGAGCTCTCCTCCAATATGATACGCCATTTGAAGTATGTTTGGCTAGGATATCTCGCATGTGCTACTCACTTTTACAAAACTGTACAAATCGTGAGTATAAAAAGGTTTATTCGACTTGAATGTAAGTAATTGTAATTCAATATTTGCCCAAAGAAATAAATAAAATATACACAGATATTAAAGGCAAATCTTTGAATAATAATATCGTATGTTTCAAAAAGCTCAAAATAATATTAAACGGTGTGTGCTCCTCTTAGTAAGCGGTACCTAACGCTTTGAAACAAGTACCCCCGAATTAGCTAGGAAACATTATAATTTATTCCGTAGTAGGTCTATATACATGGTCATTTGATCTGGCTCTTAGACTTAGCGTGACGGCCACATATCAAATCAGTATGTACTTAAATAGATTTAACGTTTTTTGACACATGAAAAATATCTGCAACAGAGTGTGAGAGTTTTTTTTTCAATGTGAGGTCCATGGCAATGTGTAACTATTCAAAATAACCATCAGCCGCAATGTTCAACATAATTTATTATCATTTTGCAACTATCAATATCGTAAATGTGCACATATAACCCTTGAAATGTGTATATCGTAAGACTTATCTATATGTGCACGCCTGTAAATCACTGTAACAATTAAGAAGTTATGTTTGTAACTTTTTTATTGATTCATGTTATATGTGATAACAACTATAAGATGTAATTGTGGAGCAATTTAAACTGAGCTTTGTTGTGGCACTTAATTCCTTGATTTTGGCCTGGGTCGACGCACCATCATTATAAAGTTCATATGGCGACCTTTCAGCTTAACTGATGGAGGAAGATCTCTGGTGCCTACCGTGCATTATTTCATGCACAAAGGATACCCGAGTAGAACCACCGACGCTCCGGCATGTGAATGTACTCAAAAGTCGTCTCTTCATTGTAAATTGTAAAGAGCACGAGGGAATGGCAATAGTTTGACGCTAATGTCTGTATCTCTAACAAATTTCTCTGAATATTTTATTACAAACTTAATAAAAAACAACCGGAATGGACCAAAACTAAATTTATTGATTATACAAATCCATGTCATAATAAAAAGCAACAAAAACTTGGGTGCAATGATTGATCAGGTAACAGCCTGCAACTCGTGCAAATTAAAATAAAACTTATAAATTAATGAGTTATACAATAGATAGGAAACAAATATGTTAACTGAAAAGAAGGAAAAATTCTGTTTTATTAGTTTTGTTAATTTCTTTTGTATATCTTTCAATATGATTTCGTATGCAACTCGTCGAGATAAATTTGCAATTGGATTTAAAAATCCACGTTTGAGACATCACTTCAATATATATATAAAACATAATTTACATATATCAAGCAAAACAAATAAATTAATATTATTAGATAATCATATCAAATAAAAGCAACATTGCCATATAGCTATACACTTTGTAAAATTAAAAAGAGAAAAAGTTTTAAAAAAAGAACAAGTACACGTATAACATAAGTAACAAATATATTTTGATTTTTTTCCACTGCAAATAAATATATATGATAACATAAATTCTTACCAAAAATTAATGATTTGATAACAGTTTATTCAAATGTTCAGTCAACCATTTGTCAATAAGGTTTTGTCCCAGATTTTTACAACATATATACAAGCTTATAAAATGTGGTGATTGTCCAAGGTGCAGTTGATACCTATGCAATAAAATCTATATTTTTGATAAAAAAAACATTAGTAAAGAAAATTTATCCTAAATCAATGATTCAAGACTATTTTTGATTCAGAGTACGTTTTTGATTAGCATTAATATGTAGTTTGATTTGTCTATATATCTTTATTTTATGGTACTTTGTCAAATGTCATGTTTATTCCAATTTTAAAAACACTGCGGATCATCTTGGTATACTCAAATTGTTCATCAGAAGTAGGTGTCTTGTTACTTCTTTTAAAGTGCTGTATTTTATGTTGTTTCTTCAATAGAGCTGTAAACAGAAATAATACAGTAACTAAATACTGTTTGAGTACACGAAAATAAACCCTAAATAGAGCTGTAAATAGATAATCTGCAGTTAAATGTAAAACTAAATACTCTGTGAGTACACGCATTGAAATCTTAAATAGAACTGTAAATAAAAAATATAAACAAATAAATGTAATACAAACGACTTCAAACATCCTGAATAGTGCTGTAAATAAAAATAATACAGTCAAATGCTATATTCACCACTTGCGCAAAACAACAGTGGTGTATTTTTCATCAAATTATTATTGTTCGCGAAACATGCGATTGATATGTAAGAGGAAATGTAATATTACCCGCGTCACGACAAAACCAACATAGTGCGTTTGCAACCAGCATGGATCCAGACCAGCCTGCGCATCCGCACAGTCTGATCAGGAGCCATGCTGTTCGCTATTATTTACTCTACTTGTGAAAGGGTTGGTAAGCGAACAGCATGGATCCTGATCAGACTGATCATATTGATGGTTTTATTAAACTCCAGCGCGGTGGTTAATGTGATAAATTTCATAATAAGATTTCGATAGGGTTTCAAAATATCATGTAGCATATTGGTAAAAATTATTTCCTTATAATACTCATTCAACAAATGCTTTGTAATATATAAATACAAAAAAAAATATTAAGATAAAGAACGTCTTTACATACGATGCAAAGTGAAAAACTAGATAAACGTATTTTTATTTCCATATTAATGGAATGTATACCATTGATTCTGGTCTTCTGGTAAATCGACACGATGTTCCATTGTTCCATTTGCACGTCCAGTGTCATCTGGGTTCTTTCTCTGCGCTAAAAAATGTCTAAGTCCTTTGCTAAGTTGACGGCCCACTTTACCTATAACGACAAGATCAGTGTTGCATTTATTTTTTTTCTATGGAACGCCATAGCTGCTTCGTGTTGTTACATTTCTTTTCGTCTTCCCCGAAAAGCGCCTAATTATGTCAAATATTAGTGTTGTGTTGCCATAATATTTTGTCGACTTGTGTAAGCATTACATTATTATGCGTAACAGTAGTCTTATTACTTCGAAATGTGATGTTGACTTGTCCTAACATTGTTTAATTATTTCATAGAGTAATGTTTTCATGTCAAAATGTCGTTTGCCTTGTCTTAAATGTGTCTGTCAAGTTGTCGCACTGTTTTGTCAAATTGTTAAGCTGATTTGTCAAAAGACTATCTGATCATAGGAACAGTTTTCTCTTGTCGAACTATTGTTTTTACTTGTCAAAGTACTTCTTTATTTCACCAAAGCAATGTTATTTTGTCAAAATACGGTGTTCACGTAAATGCCTTAACATTGTCTTACTGTGTCGAACAGAAGTGTTCATTAGCCAGCAAGGACAAATGAATTGTCATAGTACGTTCAATATTCGTATTATCTTGCCGAAATTGGGTGTTGACTGGGCTAAATGATGCCTTGTTATGATAAACTACAAAGAACAAAAAAAATAGATATGTTATTATGTTTAATAATTGTATGAATTTGTCCAAATTTAGTTCTGTCTGATTTTCTTAAAAACGGATCTGCTTTCTTCTTTGAAAGCGATGTTAACTTGTCTAAATGATGTCTTATTATATTAAACTTCCGTGCTTTTATGTGTCTTATATTGTGAAATAACTGTGAGTATTTTCGAAAGGAAATGCTTTTTAAATACTATATTATCATGGCAATCAATCAGCTCTTTTAAAATAATACTGCAGCATGCTGTTTATTTTATTACGCAGCAAATTCCACGCTCAGCCATCTCTATTCGCGCGGGCTCTGGTCACATGACACTAAATTTGGACATCATCGCATCTGGACAAAATAACTGGATTACGTGTTGCAAAGTCAGCACTATTGTCTGACAAGTGAACACCAAATTTGCACAATTGATTCAATAGTCTCTTGTTAAGGCAAATTAACGACGAATTTTGATACACTATCAGGACATTTTGACAAAATATGAGGATTTTTAGACAAGTCATTATCGTTTTTTGACAATAAACATAGTAAGACATAGTAAGACGGTATTAATACAAATTAACGAAATAAATTGGCAAGTTAATTTAGACAAGTCATCACCACGTTTTGACAAGATAGTATTACATAATAAGGCGAACCTAGACTAGGTTAAATCTGCATTTAAACAAAACAGCGTTACGACTTGATGTATTAATTTTTTTTCAATACAAAACCATAATTTGTCAAGATATAACCACTATTTAATATAATGAGACAGTGGTTAGGCAGGTTGACATGAAATTAGGACAAAATAGCATGAATAAATAAACAATGTTTGGACATGTCAATAATACTGTTTGACATAATAAAATAAAATTTACACGTACACACATAATTTATAGCCTAGTCAACATTAGTTATAATATGTTATTCAGATAATAAGTGTATTTTTAGAAAAGAAAACAACAAAGATAGCATGATTTTTGGGCAAAATAAGACAGAATAACACCAAATCATACAAAGCAACATAACAGTTTGGTAAAACAGGACAATAGTCAGACAAGTTAATATAAAGGTTATCACTCGTGTCGACATAAAAAAAACATGAATTTGACAAGTTGAAACCTAGTTCCCACAAGATTAAACTACTGTTTCACATAAAAAGACCGATTACATGGCAGTCTGACAAAATGTGACAGTGTATAGACAAGTCAGTACCACAAAATGACAATATAATATAATACAACAGGGTTTAAAGAAACAAGACTCTCAATTGGTCAAGAAGACTCCAGTGGTTGCCAAATTAAGTTCAGACAATTCAACATCACATTTAAACAAAACTGTTTGAAAAGAAAGACAAGTTGAAATCAAAATTTAAATTTGCATGTTAGATATATCAAGACTTCAATTAGGCATGTTAACACCAAATTCGGACATGACCACATGCTGATTTTAAACAATAAAACAGTGTTTAGAAAAGTCAGCACCACATTTTGACAAAATAACATAAATATTTAACCTAATAAGACTTTGCTAAGACTGGTTCACATAAAACGTTGGCAAAGTAACACTTCTTTTATACACAACAAGACGCTTTTAGGAAAAAAAAAAAAAAAAAAAAAAAAAAAAAAAAAAACAAAAAAAAAAAAAAAAAAAAGTAACAACATGAGACAGCTATGGGGTTCAATAAAGCCAATTATCGCGTTGCCAAACTACAACATAATACACAAATCAAGAGGAAAAAAATCATGCTTTGTTTACCTTTAGATCCTATTTGTTCATATATTTCGTCACCCTCGTCCCTCTGTTTATTCTGAGGTACGCTGTCAACAGAAGACAATATTACTATCACTCACTTTTCAATAGACAGTGAAACTATATTTGATAATTTCACATTGAAGTTGCACAATAGCAAAGAATATTTGAATGCGGATGAAAAGAATAGTTTATCCTAAGTGTCAATATCGTCACAAATATACTTTGTCGTAAAGTAAAATGTATTCAGTTTTGAAAAACACATTAACATTTGCACATTTTATGTTCAAAATGTACGAAAAAAGCATGATAAATCACAGAATAATTTTTCAACAAGATAACTTTGACGTCATGATTTGATAAGATTAGCATACTGGACCGGCAATCCAGAGACCCGTGGTTCGAGTCCAGGCTGCGGCGTGCCGATTTTTCGTGCGATTTTTCTATGTATTATTTCTCGCTCATGTCTTTCTTTCTTTCATATATATTCATTCTTGGGCGGGAATGGTCTTATAAAACAATAAATGTGTTTGCCATAAGAAAATTAATAATAGTGACTGAGTCAGCCAACTGCGGTAAAAGAAGCTATAAATAGCTCGCCGCTATGGTAATAAAAGTAATGACGTCACAATAAAGCTAAAAATAGCTTAGATATATAAGGCCAATTAGCACGAAGAAAAAGCAACGGCCGCTGTGGTGTAGTGGTTAGCATACTTGACCGGCAATCCAGAGACCCATGGTTCGAATCCCGGCTGCGGCGTGCGGCCGTGCCCATTTTTCGTGCTCTCTCTCTCTCTCTCTCTCTCTCTCTCTCTCTCTCTCTCTCTCTATATATATATATATATATATATATATTCTGTATGCAATATTAAATAAAACTTCATTCGTGAACACCATCTAATATATTTTCACTAATAGCTACGCTACATCAAATTACATGTAATGTTAACTCTGTGAAATATATATAAGTCTTATATGCAATACAAACAAATATACTCTACGTAAAAATAACCTGTAAAATTGACACCATGGGACAGTTATATGTCTTAAATGTCATAAATGTCACCTGTATGCATTATTTAAACAAATTTTACGGTGTGGTTTATGAGTTATGGACATTTTCTGAGGTGAAGATTTGCCATTAGAAGGGCCTTTTTTCTGAAATGAGGAACTCTAAATTATCTATAATATCATCATTATGAAAAATGTTTTCTTATCGCTCATTGTTAAGGAACAAATAATGACATTGACGTTACAAATTAAACAAGCAAAATTATTGTTTTTAAACGAAATGTTTTTAATATGCATAAAATGTCACCCTACCCCACCAACGTTTAACACCTATTTGACCTTTTCCCTATGTAAAAAGCCTAATTTAAAATTTCCCTTAAATTTTCCACAATGTTTTCATAGTACGCCAAAATGTTCTTACATGTATATTGATTGATATTGCAAAATATTAAATACTTTTACCGTGTAGTTTTTATTTTATTAAACTTTGAAAATATCTGGTATCATATTTGCTATTAATTTTGGCATTATTTAGTAAATAAATACCTACAATAATTATATAATTAAAATGAAACACTTTTTTTTTCTTCCACTAGGGATCTGAGAGATTTATAAAAAATGTTAAAAAGAAAAAAAAAAGTTTCCATTTCTGGGGTTTGAACCCACGCCCCTCAGTTTCAATACACTTTACAGTGATTCTAGCCTAATTGAATAACTCTTCAAAGTGGAGATAATGTATTAGGGGTGTACTACCTTAAGTACAGTATATTTTTTAAACATATTAATCAATAATAAACACATGACTCACTCAAGAAAGAATTTCATAGTTGAAGGATTAATTTCCTGTAATCTAGATGCAAGCTCTGATCTTCCTGCTTCTAGGTTTAACCGCCTTCTCTTTACTGTTGGGGGAGGTTCTTTTATATTTTCATCTGTTGCCCTACGTGCTTCATGTTGCAAGTTCAATCTCAATTCGTCACTTTTTGGATGCTCTCTCTTAGTCGCCTGAAGACCATCTATACTATCTGTTATAATTCTGACGCTTTGTGATCTACCTATATCAGGCATTGTGTCATCCAAACGCCGTGAAGTTGCGCTTAAACCATTTTTTGTTTCAGTTACACGGTACCTGTATTAACAAGGGGGCAATGGCCCAAAAGCGCTTACCTGAAGACAAACTGTTATTTGTGTAAGGGCCACACAATAGTGATCGTGGATTTGCAGTAGCTATGCTTTCACGACTGTTCTGCTAGGGGCTGTGCCGTAATTTGTCTAGCATATCGACATATCGATTTGGTGATATGTGTGTATTAATACTCTCATTTTTACAATCGTTTATATGCAAAATTGTATTTTTATCTGATCCCACAAAGGAGAAATTACAACTGTATTAAATTTAAAAGAAGATGTTTTAAGTATTTACTATTACATATAAAGAAAGCCTATGACCAATTGGGCGGGCCAATTTTGATCCAAAAGCTATGATTTGAACAATCTTGGTAGATGTCCTCTACACAATGTTTCATGTACAATGATAAACCCTAAGACTTTGGAAATTCAGAGGAGAAATTTTTTCATGTTTCTACTATATATACATAATTATAAGGAAAACACCTGACGCACCGGAGCCGGGCCAATTTTGACACTGTGGCGAACATTTGAAAAACTTAGATGACCTATATATGAATATATGATAATATGATAATATATACATAATTTCTAAACTCTAAGTCTTGTACCTTCAGACGAGAGATTTTTAAGTATATA
Source organism: Ruditapes philippinarum (assembly GCF_026571515.1). Lineage (NCBI taxonomy): Eukaryota > Metazoa > Mollusca > Bivalvia > Venerida > Veneridae > Ruditapes > Ruditapes philippinarum. The sequence goes on from NW_026856519.1 coordinate 11,184, forward strand.
TATATATGTATATATATATAAAACAAAAAACACAGTACATGAGTTAAGTTATTTAATTATTTGCCAACCGGTTTCTCTTATGATCATTTGCCTTTATTTATATGTGACTTTTTTCCGGCACTTGTTTTCATTTTTTGTATATATAGTAAAACGTATGTTCCCCGAGGCGGGGTCAATTTTGAACACAAGGCAATAATTTGAATTAATTTGTAGACAACCTTCTATAAAAAAAATGATATACAAAAAAATAAAAGCTGTAAAACCTTGTTTTTTTTAAACAAGTAGTTTTTTAAATTTTTAAACCCTATGACCCCGGGCGGGGCCCAAATTTTTGACACTTGGGGGAAAAACTTTTGAGAAAGACCTAAGATGATATAATTTTTACCAAAAAAAAAAAAGTTTTTCCCCTCTTTAACTGTCAGAGAAGAATTTTTTTTAAAAAACTCTTTTCCTGGCCCCGTGGACCAACTTATGAAAAAAAAGGGAAGGGATTTGGGAAAAACCCACCCCAAAGGACCCCTTTCTTGGAAAGTTTGATTTTTGGGCAGTGATTGGTTTTAAGGGGGGGGTTTTTTAAAATGAAAATTTTAAAAAGCCGAACCCAACCCCGCCCCGAACAATGGCCCTTTGGGATAACAATATCTCCCCTTTGACCCCTTTGTGCCAATAAAGCTAAAAGGGCCCTTGTTTAAAATCATTACATAATTTTTAAAGGTTAAACCCCCAAATATCTTTATACGCTATTCTATGCTTTGTTTAATTGAAATCGATGCATTAATATGACAGTGTGTCAGATAAATAAAACTTACAATAATGTACGGAAACAGTCTCTTGAATAATCCAATATTGCTATGATCAACTGGTAAAACGAAAAGGAAACAATGTATGAAAAGATCCAACCGTTAATTAGATAAAATTTAAGCACTCATTTCCTTACAAATTTGTCATTAAGAGAGCCGAATATTGTTTTTCACGGACATTTTCTGTAAATCAAATGGAAAGCGCTAGGTGATATATAATTGTGTTTCTCAAACTGTTTGTTTCAATTAATTGGTTGTTAAAAAAGCAACCAAATGAAAACCTAAAAAAAGATATATATTTTTTAAACGCAAATAATTTTAACCTTGACCCAGTTCTCTGTAAAACCTGCAGTTCGTTTTTTGTTTCTTTTTCATCGTCGTCGTCCTCGTTGTCATCAGAACAATCTGCAATTATTTTTTCTATAAATTCCCTAGCTTTATCGGAATCAACATTAGACCGTTTTGCTGTCACACCAACCTTTTCAAGAAAAATAGCAAAATATGTCAATGTTTTATTCTAGCTACAAAATTTTATCACACGCAATATATATGAATAAAGTAATCTTACTCTTTTCAAAAGCTAACAAAATAATTTGTACCAAAACCTAATAATCAATACTGGTAATCTGAGACAGCAAAAAGAATGCGTCATTGGAGTATTTAATCAAGATGCAAGATGGATATTATAAAAAATCACCTGAGGTAATTTTGTTACGGATACTAGATGCTGGAACGTTTTCCCCCATCTATGCTTATTCAATACCTATAAAAATTGAAAGCAATAGAATTGCTAAGTAAAAGAAATAAAGAGCAATCCCAATAAATCAACTTTTAATGATATTGTTGGGTCTGATGCACTCATATCGGTATCTTTTTGGTTTTCCTCCAAGTACTCAGGACTTTCAGGATTGTCAGACGATCCCTGAAAAAACAATAAGTTAATAAGCAACTTCCATCATTTTATTTAACAGAATAATAAACAACACATACATTTTCAACATTATAAAACATAATGAAATAATTGCAATTTAAAAGTAAGGCGGGTTAAAAATTTCATTAAAATAATTTTGATTTATTTCGAAAATGTTTATAGATATCTTATAATTTTACATAGCATCTGGGTAAAGTTTGTAAGCTTATTTTATTAGATTGAAATATCTTAAAATATTATTTAATTCTTCATGTTATTTAAATGTAAAAGTTTATATATACTTACAGAAAATGGCAACGGTATGGTCGTCGGACTTTGTAACTGAAACATAAAGTTGATGGCAATCCATAGTAAATTTATCATCGCCATACCAAGTGCAATATTGTTCCGTAAGTCTATCAAACTCTTTGCAATGTTCTTTTTCTCCTCTTCTGTAAGTTCAATTGGTTCAAGGTATCTAAAAATGAAAAAGAAAATTTCAAAAATTGATTTAACAGAAATTTACTGAACCATGTTATCATAATTATATTTGTCTTTGCACAAAGTAGAATTTATAGACAGAATAATTTGTTATAATGTACTAGTGTTTTTTCGTGAAAAATTAAAGGAAATAAGATCAAAAACAATTTCGAAATTTTGATGTGATTTACAAAACAACAGATAACAATAATTAGAACAAATCAATATATTGCCTGTCATAAAATGTATGGTATCAATGGAATCATGGTGAATGTATTTTTTTACTTTATATTTGGCGTAATTAACATATTCATGTTCATATGGCGGTTATCATGGAACCTTCAATGTGACACAGAAGTGCAATTCCATGCAAAGCGGCGATTGGTCCCCTAGTAAAAATATGCTTGTACCCTAAACGAGAAAACAATGGGCGGAACTAAATAAAATGGAATTGAAAGGGGATCTGAGATTATGAAGCCTGCATATCACAGACAAGACTTCAAAAGACAAATTTAAAAAGCAGGTAACATATCCTAAGGGTGATTATACAGTGTTCAAGTAGGATATAACTTTGAAACCACCCCGAGTTTTGAAAAAAGGCCTCGCCAACAAAGAAGAAACCCCAAAGTACCTATAACAGAATACAGAAACAGAATGTTCGTGCTGAACGATTCTTTCAAGGGGTCAAAAAATATAAACATCATTGATTAACTGTATCAGAGGACTTTTTACAGCCGCCACACAGCACAAATAACACGGATGTGACAATGAAATAGAGAATAACAGAATCTCTAAAGAAAGTCCAACACGACATAATTGAAAATGTTGCAGGCTAGCATTGATTTAGTCTGTTCTTGGACGGTACTGGAAAGTGGAAATTACTGTTCACGATCCCTAGCACAGCACATGCTTATGCAGAATTTCAGATTTAACACGAAAATGGTAACAATTTTGATTTAGAAAGATCCGTAGATATGTTCATACGGCTGTAATCATGGAACCTACAATGTGACACAGGGTTGCCATTTCATATAAAGTGGCGTATTGTCCCCAAGTAAAAGAATACATGTACCTTCAACAAGAAAACAATGGGCTCAAATAAATAAATAAATAAAATGAGCTAAATAAAATGGAATTTTGAAAAGGGATCTGAGGTTATGAAACCTGCATATCACAGACAAGACGTCAAAAGACAAATTTAAAAAGTAGGTAATATAATTATCCTAGGCGGGTTATACAGTATTCAAGTAGTAATACTGGAATCACCAGAGTTGAAAAGGCCAAAAAGGAACGTTAAGAATATGTCTTACTTTGTTATAAAACTCTTCCAAAACTTCAGTTCCTCTAAAGCAAGTGTAACTATTTTGCCATTTCCAAGTTCTTTGCACTCTGTCCAAGCTGGATTAACCAGTTCGTCACGACTCTTTTTTCCTCTATCGTTTATTGTTTCCTCAGAGTCATCGTTAATATTTCTTAAGCTGTCAGATATTTTTGCATGTCTTTTTGTATGCTGATCGGAGTGGGAATTCTTTAATATACTTTGAAGTTTGACCTGTGAAGGTTCTTGTCTATCTGTGTTGTCAGGTTTGTCTTGAATGGTTGTATCCTCATCAAAAAGAGCCGTTTCTGTCGGTGCAGGTTTTGGCTTATTAATTTGGTCACCAATTTCTTTCAAATGATCAATTATTTCTTTCAGTAATTTGTTTGTCTCATTGGAACTAAAATCCTCTCTCTTTGCATTTTGACTTCTCTGTGAGTTTACGTAGAATATCTTTGAATTCTTTAGTAGGAAATGTAGGAAAGAATCTACCGAAAAAGCCTCTTTTATTATTTTTCCTTTCCTTTTCCTCATTCTGCCTTTTTTCTTCTTCTATTTCGGCTGGAGTTTTCTTCTTCGGTACTTCTCGAGTACCCCATGAGATGTTATTCAAGTTCACCAATGAATATATATTGAGAAGTAAGAAGCCAGTTGGGTATAAGAAGAAAATAAAGAGGACCGAAAATAATGCATGACCACTCATTGGATGTAACAGCGCTGAAAAGGTAAAGGCTATAACAAGAAAGCCTAAAAATATGACACTCGGATGTAATGGGCTTTCTTGGGCCAGCGGTAACTAAAGTTTCCGACTAATACGATCATCATAACAAACGCGTATAGTGCTGTGAGAATTCTCCGCTACTTGAAATTTGAGTTTTTTGCCTTCACATAAAAAACACAGGATAAAGTAGAATATCGCAGGGGGCAAGAGCAATCACATATCCCCATATGACAGTGACTTTGAAGACAACCATGGTAGCGCCAGCGATCATCATTATAACAGTTGCAGGGCCAACAATGGTAGACAATAGCAAGGCACCCTTGATACAGGATATACAGCATGCTGATATTGGAATTCACATATACTGTTGTTCTTGTAGTCAGCAAGAAGGTCGATGATGTTTTGAAAACGGTAGATGGCATCCATCTTCGACGTTGATTAAAAAAAATTCAGCAAAACTTTTCAGGAGGCATACGTGAAAGCATCAGATCCAGCTGCATAGTCAACTCGATATCCCTGCCTGTAGAAGAAGGGTGCATAAACCATCGATCCTCGCCTGAAAATAGTGACACAGCGTGTGTGTAAATGATCCAACGTACGTAAGAATAAGTCTGCTTGAAAAATGTTTGAAAAATAAACATGTCGATCTTTGGTAATTACGATTTTATTTGAGTTTCAAGTCACGAAGACACTGTTTCGGCCATATGTTGACCTACGAATGGACGAAAATCGCCTGAGTCCTTGCATACAGTATCTCCTACATGTGCGATTACCTAAGTAGAATTACACTCTTATGCAAGCTAGCTGGATAACATCCTAATATGAGAAAAATCAAAAGTATCTTCGAACCCACATTAAATTATACATACATGTAGGTTTAGCTTGTAGTTAAAAGGCAACGTATTCTTTCCTGTGAAAATGGTTAAAGATAGAACATGTTTGGACGTTCAATTACATTATGAGACTGCCGAGATATGACCAAAATTTTAAAATCGGCGATAAAAAAATCGTAAGTATATTTATAGTAGAAACCGTAGTTATGACCGCTTTAAGTTGTTGTATTTGTACTGTACAGAAATGTAAAGTGAAGAAAATCATTTATAATTGCACCTTATTCAATTGATATCCATATAAACATAATTTTAGACAGTGATCAATTTAATAGTTATTATGTATAAGCTTTGACACACGTGCTTTTATGAAGGGCTAAGTTCGTTTTTGAAAAGGTGTTTGTTTTTCTCAATAAGCAAACTCGATGAACTGAGGATAATAAAACAATTATCGAGAATAATGTTCTGTTCGTACTATATAAATTTTCACAACATTACTTTTAATATCAATATGTAAAAGTGAAGATGAAGTACACATAAATGACACAAGAACAATGAAAAAAATTTATTCTTTTAGTCTTATTTAGTATCAAATAAATCGAACACATAAGTATATCTCAGACCTTGATCGTACATAAGGTGATGCGCAGATTCTGTTGGTAGAATGGTATACTTCTTCATAACATTGTCATCAATAAGTGCTGACCCTCTAAACATAGAAAAACATCCGGGACTGCAAAGTACACATCCGAGAACATGCTCCGTTGCTTTCTGTAGCCAGTGTGCGATAGCGTATTCAAACTTTTGGAACCAAACAACTGGTCCTTAAACACAAAAGGGTTGGCATTAATGTGTATGTTACTTAAATTTGAATGTAGGAAGTCTTTTTTTATTTTAAGCTTCTTTTAAATAAACTATTTACATACATACATATCGACTCATATTAAACAATATTTGTACAACGAAGCACGATCAAAGATAAGTATGCTACTGTTCCTGACGTCAGCCAAGATTCAATACTATTAACAAATATGTTAAAAAGTATAAGATGTTCTTTTTTCAATATTTGTTATTAAACCAATGCTACTAAATTATTTAACTCTGGTAAATTTAGAATACTTGACAAAAACATTTTTGTAAAGTTCAACTTAAACAATATAAGTTATGTTATTTTGACGAGTGTACGTCTAGAAATATTTAAAAAAAAATGAAAATACGTGTAACCGTGTATACTTTTTACGAATCACAATATTTATCAAGAATGTCAATTAGCCGTTGTATTTTTGTAAGACTTTGTCAAGAATTCATAAAATACCTGTTCCAATTGGATGTATTCTACCGCAAGCAGCTCCAACCTTCTGGTTTTTCTTCATCCTGTCAAGAAGAAGGCGAACGGCCCCAGGGGTAAAGTCCACGTCACCGTCAAGCGCCAATAGAAACGTGTTTTGTGCCTATATAAAGAAATGATTATTTGGCTCAAATCAAAACTAATGAAATTGATCACATTCCAGTGCGGCTTTTGCAACACCGTAACAAGGTAATGGATAGGTCGTGCACATTTTTGAGTTGACGTCAGTTGCTTTTAACAAACGTAATTTTTGCAATTCACTATGAACGCGTCAGTGTAAGCATTATTCAGTTTTAAAGTTTTAACAATTCTTATAGTTTTAGTATATTAGATCATTATATTCGTTATATTGTTTATCTTTTTGATCTTGTTCAATAAAAATATCATATTCAACTCGCTCAATAAATTCAATATTGAACATACATTCATTAATATCATCTATATGTTTGATTTATTGTAAAGTGTTTATTTTTAATTATCCCCAAAGGGGGAAATTTGTTTTATAAACATATGTTATATTTTTTTAAGATTTTTTCAGATCACATTTAAAAAGGTAAAAAGTACCTTTCTAAGGGGTTTTGGGCATCAAAAAGCTTTTAAAATCGACTGCCCCCCTTGATCCCTCAGGTGCACTTTTCCCGGGTTTCCCCCTTGAAATTTAAAACATTAAATTTTTTCTACGTTCAGTGCTGGTCAACCGTTTTATGACACCCCCTTTTTACGATCCGAAAACCCCAAAAAAATTAAATACAAGTTTCATGACCTTTTAAAACAGGTTTTAAAAAAAAAAATTTTAAAAAAGAAACTTTTGGGGAAAATTTTTCATTCCCCAAAGTTTTTTAAAAATTTTCAATTTGGGCTGTTTGGCAATCAATCGCTTTTATTTTTATACCAAATTCAACGACGTTTGGTTATATGTGGGCTTTTGTCCATTTGACCGAATTCATCGATGATAAACCAACAATTACCATTTTCACTACAAATGACCCATTCTTATGACACATGAGTTCGGAATCAACAGCGAGAGACAAATGATGAAAACACTCAATATCACAAAACGTCAAACAATGCAAGTCAAAAGCATAATGTGCATGCCAAACAATATACTTACCTGGGACCAACGCTTCCGATGCCTTATTTTTTGTTTGTCTTTCAGATGTATGAAAAGGAAATTATCTCCTGGCATTGTATATATAACTTGTCCGCCATATGGTGTAGGGATTTTGTAAGGTGCCTTGATTTTCATGGGTTTTTCATATACACCGCTAAAATCGAATATCAGTATAATATTTGAATAAAACAATAAGAGGTTTAAATTTTTAAATATATTTTTAAATATACCATGTCAAGAATCACACAAAAACAGGGGGTTAGAAATAGAAATGTTTCCATATTACAGGGGGCGCCAACACTTCCCCTGTAAATTTTAACCCCATGTACAGAAGGAAAAATGAAAGGAAACAAAAGGGGAACCCTTTACGTTCCCCTTTACCCTTTTGGTTTGGGATTAAAAAGGGATTCATTTTTTTTCCCAAATTGATATCCCCGATTTTCCCCCAAAATTAAAAAATTTCAAAAAATTTTTTAAATTTTACATTTATAAAGTATGCAAGAAATGGGAAAAAAAAAGCAAGCTCTTAAAATGAAGAACCAACATTCTTTAACCTATAAAAATCTTAAAACAAAGTGATCCCTCGGAATCATTAATCACAACAAAATTACATGAAAATTGCAGACTCGGTTTGATTGAGTCTGTACATGAGGGATAATGAATAAGCGCAATATCCCCCACGCCCGCTACCACCGGCTTGAGCGGTACTCAACCCTTAACAATAAATAATGCTGGTATCAATGATTCGAAGGACCAGACAAACATAACAACACTAATATTACAACAATAAACAAGTAAAGCTTTATGACTTTATGTCAAATACTTTTGATTTACGCAAGACACAAGTTGAAAATGGAAATTTAAGACCAATAACCCTTAAACTGAATAAACCCAAAAGAAATACCGAGGAGCCCAGTTTACATGTTTATCAACATTCATGTATATTTTGTTGGTTCAAGCTCTTTATGAGTTACATAAGACACAATATTTTGGAAATGTTTTTATTAAATTAATGGGGGATTACTCTACACAGCCAAATAAATAAAATAAGTATGCAAGAAATTCCCCAAAACTACACATGCTGACAAGCCTTTCTGTAAAGTTTCATGACTCTAGGTCAAATATTTTTCGGTTACACGAGACAAAAATGCACAACTTCACATGCTGATCAGCATTTCTGACCAGTTGGTTGACTCTAGCTCAAGCACTTTTAGAGCTACATGTGATAGAGCATGACACCTCAAACACGCACACAAACGCGCAAATGTGAATTACAAACTTTAAGAATTCTAATTTGATTAATTTCCTTACATGAAGATTTGTGCAGTCGCATAAATGTCTTTTCCTATTGTAAAACTACTAAGAATTTTGATATCAAAGTTTCTATTATGACTGACTCCTATTGAAATTACCTTGCGGCATCGTCCATTATGGTTGTCAATAACTTGACAAACTTATTTGGAATCCATTCGTTATTATCATCCAAAGTCATGGCATCATCAAACAGAATGTGTGCTACAATATTAAAATGAATATGTTTTAAATAGTTAAATAAGCTTAGTCTTAAATAGCAAAGTATATTAAATTTGTTTTATTCATTAAGTTTAATTCCATAAAAAGTGTAGTAGAAATTGTGTAAACAAATTTTCATCAACGGCAATTACTTTACGAAAATAAATAATAAAAAATGAAATTTCCCAAATAGTTTTTGAGATGAAGAATGGACAAAGGTAATTTATTGAAAAATTAAGATTCTATGCACACTAGGGTTGGTGACAAAAAAATCCCCATTTAAGTTTTACTGAAATCCCCAAACCCCCCGAAAAAAGGGCCCTTTGGGGATTAAAACGCGTTTTTGGGGTTTTAAAACTGTACCTAATCAATTCAAGTAGAAAATGAAGATACATGTCGAAAAACAAATACCCGGGGAAATTTTTACTGAAAAATTTCCCCCCTTTCCCCGTTAAATTTTTTATGAAACGTTGAATAATTTTTTACTTATTTTAAAGACCCCTTAAGGCAAAACAAGGGTTTAAATTAAATCAAAAATGAAAAAGGAAAAACCCCTTTTCTGTGCCAAAAAAAAATAGAGGGGAAAAAACCCGGACCCGTAAGTTTTAACCAGCAATCCTGTGGGAAATTAAAGTGAAAAACCCCCCAAGCGGGTTTTTTTGGGGGATATAGCTTTTGGGGCAAAAATATTTTACCAAAAAAAAGACCATTAAAGGGGGAAAATAACTGGGGTCCCAAAAACCCTCAAACAAAATAAACCAAAAGACCCATTGCAGAACTAGGCCCCGGTGACAAACAACCTTGAAATTTCCCAAAAACCCCCTATACAATTTGGTGAGGAAGTTTCTGACAAGCTTATTTTAATAAAACTTGGTCATTTAAGGGCCATAACTATGCAAAGAAATGCAAGCAGAAAATCAAAGCACTTTGCACAACTAGGCATGGCGATAAACAATCCTGCAATGTTTCACTGAAATTTCTAAACGGTTTTTAGAGATATAGTGTTGACAAGGTTATTTTACTAAAAAATGACCATTAACAAAAAATGATGAAAAACCTTGGAATTACAAAAAAACTAGTTCACTAGTTCAAACTGCTATGAAACTATGAAAAATGCTTCAATACTGATGAAACTTTGCACAAATGTTGACTAGACCATAACCTCTGTAACAGCATGCTCAATCGTAAATTTCCTGTTACCATGGCAACCGGGGACGTCCCGAAATTGTCAAAAATTACTATTTTGCATTGTTTTGTTCCATCAAAACTGATTTAAAAGTGCTGCAACTTCTCAATGAATTGAAATAGAGTAAAAGGCTTTTCAGCGTCGGTTACTCGTAACCCTAAGATCGACCTGAGGCCATTTTTTGCCTGTCCCATGTCCAAAATTTCCTTGGCGATGAGGGGGACTGCCGACCCCCTTTAACCCCATTAACAGAAGGGGGTACATCCCCTTCTGGCAACCCCCTGATGTAACATTTAGATGGGCGACGGCGCCGAAAAAGTGGTCACCTTTTTTAACAAAATTTCTCAAACGAAAAACAGTGTTTGGGGCCGAAATAGGGCATTTTTTCACTGTTTGAGGCCTCAAAAAACGGGAAGGGGGTAAAAAGCCTTCGAAACACGCACATATAAGGAAAACGATTAACAAAAGAATGAGAATATTTGATAAAAAGTCTTGGAATTACCCAAAAATTTGTTTTTCCATGTAAGCACGTGCCCTAACACCTAATTTTGGTGAAAAAATTGTTGTTTTTGACATTTTTTTTAATTAACAAAAAATGATTAAAAAAACCCTTGGAATTACCAAAAAACTAGTTTTTCCTTGTTAACACGTGCCCTTTCACCTAATTTTGGTGAAAAATTGTTGTTTTTTGACATTTTTAATTTTTAATTATCCTTTTACCCCAAGAGCATATTGCGAAAAATGGCCGTTTTCATTGAAAAGCCTCCTGTAACAAGTTCAAACTGCTATGAAACTAAGAAAAATGCTTCAATACTGATAAAACTTGGCACAAGTGTTAACTTGACCAAAACCTCTGTAACAGCATGTTCAATCGTAAATTTCCTGTTACCATGGCAACAGGGGGACGTCTCAAAATTGCCAAAAATTACTATTTTGCATTGTTTTTGTTATCAAAACTGATTTCAAAGTGCTGCAACTTCTCAATGAATTGAGAGAGAGCAAAAGGCTACTCAGCGTCGGTTACTAGTTATTCTAAGATTGACCTGAGGCCATTTTTAGCCAGCCACATGTCCAAAATTTTCTTGGCGATGAGGGGGACTGCCGCCCCCTTCAAAACCTCCTAACAGAAGGGGGCACATCCCCCTTCTGGCAACCCCCTGATGTAACATTTGGATAGGCGACGTTGCTGAAAAAGTGGTCGCCGTTTTAAACAATATTTCTCAAAGAAAAACAGTGTTTGGGGCCTAAATAGGGCATATTTTCATTGTTTGAAGCCTCAAAATAGTAAGGGGGGGGGGGGACAAAAAGCCTTCGAAACAAGGGAAACGGTTAAGGGGTCATAGCTGTGCAAAATCAAGCAGTACATATAAAGAGTATGCACAACTAGGCTTGGTGACCAACAATCTTGCGAAGTTTCACGGAAATCTCCTTGTCGGTTTTGAAGCGCAGACAAGATTACCAAACAAACGGAAGGACAGACGGATAGTGCGATTACTATATGCTGCCCTTCGAGGCAAAACAAGTTACTTCGTTAGTTTTGTAATGGAGAAGAAGATGTTTTTTTGAAACAAGAGCGATCAGTGATCACATGTGTTACCTCATGATAGCCATAACTCGGCCAAAATCATCCACCTTAAAAGTTGTGTAATATGTTCAAGAACTTAAGGTACCAATCAATCCTGTAAAGATTCATCAAAATTGCATAAGTGATATAAGAGGAATTGTCCGACAAATTCTAAACTTAAATTAAATTCATTTAAGGGCCATAACTCTGACATATATCAATGAACTTAAAAATGTTGAAAAGATGCACAACTGGACATGGTACTGATCATTCCTGAAAAGTTTTGATGAAATTGCACAAATTTTGTCTGAGGGGTATTACAGAAAAGCTTCTGTATGATACAGCAGTTGGTGAGAAGAAGTCCGGACAAGCGTTTGTGTAGCTGGCAAGATAAAGAAAAACATATTTTTATTCAAAGGTTATAACTCGGCAAAAAATCATTCAACCAAACAAAAATCCGCGCAATATGCTCAAGTATATGCTCAAGTACTTAAGCTACAGATCAATCCTCTTAAGTGTCATTAAATTGCATAAGTGGTATAAGAGTAGTAGTTCGGACAAACAATTAAAATTATAAAAGAGCTATGAAAATTATTGAACCGGAAAATGCAGGCGATATGCGCAACTAGACTTAGTACTGGTCATGCCTGTTTGGATGAAATTGCACAAGTATTTTTTGATGAGTTGTTCCGAGATGTTTTGTGACAGACAGACGAACAAAATGACTGACATACAGACAGACAACGGAGAAGGAATTGAGTTGAAAACAATTATAAATTTGAGCAAATTTACATATAAATTGATTGAATAAATGATACAACAAAACAAATTTCTTTCTTATCTTAGAGGACTGGTAGCATTCAACTTTTGCCACTTAAAGTTTTAAATTTAATAGAACTTGCTATTGTAAGACATTTCAAAGCAGTTATATAAATAGCCATATCGCGGGCTTAGCGCAAAACGGTTGTAACTCAATTTAAGCAAATTTTACAGGAGCATGAAAAAACTTTTTAAAACTTTTATTAATAAATAAAAATGTTTTATTTCAGGAAAATATATACATTTTAGTTAAGGAATTAGAAACAAAATAATAGAAAAGAAGCAGATTATTTTTGAAAAAAGATATTTAAATAAGTTCAAGTTACAACCGTTTTGCAAATAAAATTTTGATAATTTGTTACATATTTTTTTGTGCAAAAGGGTAGTATCTCAAGTTACAACTGTTTTCCGCACAAATTTTGAACAAATTTAATTATTTTCTTTGTGCAAAACGGAAGTATCTCAAACTCATATCTTTTTTTATAGGATGTAACAATTGGATAAAATAAAACATTACTTCTAAATCACATAAAATATATGTAGCCATCATAAAATAAGATTATAAAATAAGTGCAAGTCATGTTTTGAATGATGAAAATTATGAAAGTAAGAATAATTATTGATAACTTTGAAGAGAATGAATGTTCTCAATAGAGAATAATATAGCCTATACCACTTTATTTAAAAATATATTAAGGGATAAGCTAAAATTATTTTTGATGGTTAATTATAAATGCTATTCTATAGAATGGTATAAATGCTATCTTAGACACATGTACATATATTTCAAAATAAAAAGTAAGGTTTAGCCACCCTTTCAGCTGCTGGGCATTTAATCCTTACCCTAATTGATATTATGGACTTCAATTTTAGCAAAATCATTCAAAATCTTTTAGATTTCAAAATGTTTTAAAGGATAATTACGCTGGCTCTGATCTTTACTAGTTGCATGATAGTATAAGAGACACCATTTGCAGGTTTAGAGTTTAAGCTGTAACATTTAAAAAATATTTGTTTGGAAATATGACAGAGACACCATAACAACTGTGAATACAAGGTCCTCATAATGTGTCTTGACTTTAAGCTACAGTCTCACTGACATCCTGGCATAGCCCCAGTAGACGTCTGGGGTGATCCGGGGCTCTACCGGGAACAACCGAGGTATGTCCGTAACTCTGTTGGCAATGTTTGGGATGATCCAGGAACATCCGGCATTTGTCCCTGGATGGAATAAAATATTTAATATCACCAGGGTGGTCCGGGATGATCCAGGAAGTAAAGCTTTGCAGGCTTCATCCTGCCGGGAACGACCAGGGTTACACCCAGGAAGCACCGTAGCTTTGCCGGCACAAACCAGGGATGCTCCGGGTTATGATATAGGCAGTAGAGCTACTGTAGTGCCCCGGTGAACGCTGGCAGAGCCACGGTAGATGCCGGCAGAGCCCAAGAGGATGCCGGTAGAGCCCCGGAGGATGATGATGGAGCTACGATTGATCCAGGTAGAGCCTAGGCAAAGTCCAGTTCATTTCAAAAGAATCACGACAATTTGCTATGATTGCACTTGTTTGTATTAAAACTCTTCCTGTTTCCCTTCTATCCAGTATTGCATAAGGATTTTTCATAAAATCATCATGAATTTCTGTTCTTTAACAATAGATATTATATAAGATAAAAATTATGTATCAATGTTATCTTTTTCGCACTTTTTCAATCTACCAGGGGTCTGCCTGGATCGACCAGGGAAGCACCGGCATGAACCGCAGCTTCACCTGGGCTCTGCCTGGATGGTCCAGAGCGCATCCGGGGTTAGTTGGGAATTACCGTAGTGCTGCCTGGGTTAGTGTGACAGCAACAATAATTTCACCCCGGATTGTCCTGGATCATCCTCAGGTAACTTACCGGGTTGGTCCTGGGCTCTGCCGGGAGTAAGTGAGACCATAGCTTAAAATTGATGGGTACTGATAAATCAATTTCTACTTGTTATACCTTTCAGTTTCAGTTATAATATCAATTAAATGTACTTTGTCCTAGGAAGTTCATAAAATCTAAGAATACCTTTAAATTACCTCAGCCCACTGACCAGTTCACATTAAATTTGCAGAAGTTGTACATTCTATATCCAAAAAAAAAATTTCTTTTACTTCTGGGCATATTTTGGTTGGTAATATTGTCCAACAATATTGTCCTTGATCTTCATTAACTTTCATTAAGGTCATTGAATAAACACTTGTATCAAATGAATATATTGATATATTTGTTATCTTCACATGTCAGTAAGGTGAGGTAATTCATTTGTATAGATGCTGGGCTACTGATATGAAGGTCTCTGGTTTGATTCCTAACCAACACTGCGTTATAAAGACACGCTTCTTGTGTTTTTGTTTTTTTTACTTAATTATTGCAAGAATGAAATTAATTTGAAATTGTTTTAATATATCTACTTTACGAAAACTTTCAAGTAGTGTGGTGTTTCCTTTTGTTTTATCAAGATGTTTTCAAAAGTAACAAATGGATGTTGGAAATGGCAAGTTTTTTCTAAAACCCATATTTTTTAATGGTTTCTTGGTGACATTATGCACACGTATATGGTTTAGCGCATACACACTACAGAATTTAGTTAATAAAAAAGTACACAGATAGTATACACAAAAAAAAAAATAAAAATGATTTGCACGAGTTATAAGAGGAGGGCAATTTTAAAATTAAAAGAAATAAAGTGGCTTAACCAGGATTTATAATGTCTATAATGTCTTGAAGCTACAATGTATGTCTTAATTACTGCTTGAGCTAAGAAGGATTCTTAACAACTGGTTATATAATTAGTTATAAAGATTGTTGACAGGTTATATGGCCTTATGTAAATGATTGTTTGTAAATATATGCGGCTCGGGTTATATTGCAAACAGCCGTTTATATACGGCCATATTACCTGTCAACAATCTTTATAGCGAATTTATAATACAGCAAGCATTAATTTTTAGAGAAAAAAGTAAGATGATTTTTGAATCGACAGCAGCCGTGTATATAAGGCTATATAAATGTCACGATTATCCGATGAAAAGCGACGTTACAAAGGTGCAGTATTATAAACATTCATACAGATTTAAAAGTAGATCAAAAGTTTACCGAATTTACTGGCTATAGGGTCAAATGAAGAGTGCATGGTCAATATTGTTGGGAAAAAACATACCCCTGTCTGTCTGTTAGTGAAAAGTAAACTGCTGAATGTCTGTTATGGATTTGCCCTGCTTTGTATTTGGAAAAGTCAATCAAATCAATCAATCAATATACCGTTACTAAAATTGAGCTGTCCACAGTACAGAACCTGAACTGAGTGCACAGGTGTTCGGGCTGGCCTGGATCTTATAATACTTATGGCAAGAACGCGCCATTTTCTGTTCCAACATGTCAAGGGTTAAAGACTTCATAGATTGTCATAACAAACTAATTACAGAATTTAAACTGGATGTTTATAATATTTAAACATGGTCCTCTTCAAATTTGGTCTTACCCTGAATTTGTGATATAGAGTTTAATATGGACTTCTTTTAGGCAAATTCTACATTGTATGTTGGAAAGAAGCTTTTTCATATTATAAACTCTTAGGCTAATTGTTTTTGCTATTTCCATGTTTCAAGGCAGTGTCATTCTATGGTTCCTTTTAAGTATGTCATTTGCTTCAATGGTTTGTTTGTGGATTTTAACAATGGTCTTGGTTCCTGCCATTTTGTCCATTCCCTTCTCAGTTTTTCCTCATTGTATTTCAAAGTGTGTCTTTAGTCTGTATAGTTGGAGAATACACCCACACCTCCCTCTCTTCAATTTGGTCCCATATCCCCTCCCGTTATTTTATCTTTAATTGTACCTTTATGATATACTATATAGTAGTTTTTTTAAGTCATTCACAATAATAATATGTTTTTTGAGAATGTAAGATGCTTGTACCATGAAGAAAATGGTGATAAATGTAATATAATTTGTCATAAAAGTAGCAAAATGTAATCAAAGCACTGGCAGTATTGGACTTACACAAAGAATACTAATTCACTGTAACTGTACTTCTTTCAAAATTGCAAAAGATGAAAAAGATTGTTCAGGTAATTTGCCATGAATAAGAACACTAAAATTTAGAAGCTTTTGAGAAATAAGAATTAAAGCATTTCTAAAGCGTTATGGGTCTGAGTTGGGTGGCCTTGACATACCTTCCATGAACGGACTTTGTGCCTGCAACAATTTCAGTTTTGCTACTATGAGCATAAACTGAAGATATTCTGAATAAGATCTACATGTTCTTGCATTATTTTTCAAAATATGGAAACGTTTGTCTGCCCTGTAAAATAAGTGTGGTGCTAATTTTCTATCCATAAGGGGCTAAATCTGTCCATCTTGTCATTTTATAAACTGTATGTGTTAATTGGGGTAGGTGGGGGAATATGGACATTTGTCCTTCAATATTTGAAAGTTATTTCATTTACTTAATATCAAACAATTGCTGATTGTGGTAGTTGATCTTTTTCATTTATTGGAATTAATTTATGAGATTGAAATATAGTGTAATCTACATTTAAATATATTTCATGAAGATAATATGTGATAATATAAAATCATAATTTAGTTGGGTTTTTTTACCAATATTTAAGGTTAATTTAGATATATCAAAACAAAAAATCTTTTTTACTGTCTTTATATCCTCCTTTTCATGTGATGATTCAAATAAGACAACCAGAATGCTGTTTTACTTCCATTGCACTATCAGAATTTTCAGCGCAAAAAGGTTGTAACTTGAGATACAACCATTTTGCGCTGAAAATTAAGAGTAATTTGAGATACAACCTTTTGACAAATATTGATTTAACTTGTTAATTTTCAGAATCCATTTAAAATACTTACTGAGGATATGCATAACCACAAAATACATTGAAAATGTTGAAAATGTTATTTTGTGGGAAAAAGTGAGTTACAACCGTTTTGCGCTAAGCCCACGATATGATAAATTGTTAAACCTTCAAAGTCATAGAAATCTTTATCTTCCTTCTGGAAAAATTCTTCAGCATGTTTTCTAATAAATTGATCCTTGTCCATTCTGAAGCAAGATAAATCTATATATTGAAATGCTAAATTACAAATTCGTTCTGAAAAAGAACCCTTACCTCACCACTAAATGGTTATAACTCAGTTTCAAAAGGGAGTAAAATAAACTACATGTAGCCTCACTTAAACTAAACTTGTTTATGACGCATGTTTTAGTAAAGCTGGTGGATGCCGTGCTTTTGTAACTGAGTGCTGTTAGCTCGCGTTCGCTATTTGTTGTTATTGTAAATCATATAACTATATTACTTTGCAAAACAATCCATTCTGGCTAACAACAGCGGATGGGATGGTAACGAGTAACCGGTTAATCGGGAACTTGTTCGAACGCTTACACAATTTATACCAAAGAATATGGTAGACAAAATATCATTTAACTTTTTTCGTCGTAAAAATAGCTTTACTAGTGACATATGATTTGAGATATATGTCATTCATAAACTTGTCAAATTTAATGAAGATATCCGTGCAAAGGTCTGAAAATATACTTCAAATTTCTTGATGAGGCTATTAATGTGTTGACGTAATTTGCTCCCATTTTGAATGGCTAATAAATTTTAGATTCAAATTATTAATAAGACCAACAATAAAGATCAATAATATTTTAATTTATCCTCAAGGTAAATTCCTAGTCCTGTAAACAAGAGGGCAAAGATGACACTAGGTCGCTCACCTGACCTTTCAAACTCATCCGAGGAATTATCTAGACAAGCATACCAGACCAAGTTTTATGACACTTAGGTCATAATGTTGTGACATCTAGAGTGTTAACAAGGTTTTTCAATATTTGAGCAGTGTTACCTAGTTTTTTTCCAAGGTAATCCATATTTGAACTCGACCTAGAAATCATCAAACAAACTTTAAACCGATTTCCAAGATATTTGGATCAAAACAGAAGCCACTAGAGTGTTAACAAGATTTTTCTATTTTTAGCTTCTGTGACCTAGTTTTTCATCTAAATGACCCATGTTCGAACTCATCCGAGCAATTACCTAGACAAGCATCTTGACATAGTTTGTTGACGACTGTGTCAAAAATGTGACCACTAGAGTGTTTACAAGGTTATTCCATATTTGGGCGGTGTTGCCTAGTTTTTAACCCCAGGTGACCCATATTCGTACATGACCTTGAAATCATCAATGAGAAGAACCTTTCAGGCCAAATTCCAAGATAATTGGATAAAACAAGAGGGCAAAGATGGCCCTAGATCGCTCACGTGACCCATCAAACTCATCCGAACAATTACCTAGACCAACATTTTGACAAAGTTTCATGACTGATGTGTCAAAAGTGTGACAACTAGAGTGTTAACAATGATTTTCCATATTTGAGTAGTGTGACCTAGTTTTTAACCCAAGGTGACCCATATTCGAACATGACCTAGAAATTATCAAATCAAACTTTCAGATCAATTTCCAGGATGCTTGGATAAAAACAGTAGCCACAAAAGTGTTAACAAGATTTTTCTATCTTTAGCTCTTGTGACCTAGTTTTTCATTCAAGGTGACCAATGTTCAAACTTTTCCTTAGAATTATCTAGACAAACATCCTGACCAAGTTTGATGATAAATGAGCCAAAAATGTAACCACTAGAATGTTAACAAGGTTTATCCATATTTGGACGGTGTGACCTAGTTTTTGAACCCAGGTGACCCATATTCAAACTTGATTAAACAAACTCCCAGACTAATTTCAAGGATATTTGGATCATAACAGTAGCCTCTAGAATGTTAACAAACTTGTCCTATTTTTAGCACCTGTGACATAGTTTTTCATCCGAGATGACCCATATTCAAACTCATCCAATCAATAACCTAGACAAGCATCCTGACCAAGTTTGATGATAATTGAATCAAAAATGTGACCACTAGAGTTTTAACAAGGTTTTTCCATATTTGGGCGGTGTAACCTAATTTTTAGCCTGAGGTTACCCATATTTCAACTTATTTTAGAAATCACCAAAACAAACTTTCTTATCAATTTTCAGGATATTTGGATCAAAACAGTAGCCTCTAGAGTGTAAACAATATTTTTCTATTTTTAGCTCCTGTGACCTAGTTTTTCATTCGAGATGACCCATGTTTAAACACATTTGAGCATTTACCTAGAAAAGCATCCTGACTAAGTTTGATGATCAATGAGTCAAAAATGTAACCACTAGAGTGTCAACAAGGTTTTTCTATTTTTAGCTCTTATGACCTAGGTTTTAATCTGAGATGACCCATGTTCGAACTCATGCAAGCTATTACCTAGATAAGCATCGTGACAACGATTAAAGTGGACGGACGGTAGACGAGAGACGACGGTCATTCAACGATCCTTAAAGCAAGCTCAGGTGAGCTAAATACAAAAAATGGATTGCTGACGATGTCATTCTTGTTAATAAACAAGAAGGGTTTTTTACGTCACAGAAACATATGTCCCCCCCCCCAAAAAAAAAAAAAATACTAGGTATGGTACTGATCACACCTGAATATTTTGGTCGAAATCCCACAAGCAGTTTGACCCGTGGACGATGGAAAGGATTTAACTTATCAAAGCCATGGCATCCATTTGTGCAGCAAAGCGAAGATGGCTGGCGATGACAATGCCGATCACTCATGTGAAGTTTCTTTGAAATCCCACCAGGAGTTTGACCTGTGGAAGCCAGACAAGATTCTTGTTTTTTTTAGCTCTGGCAGACATTTCGTGCAGCGAAGCAGAACATTCGTGCCATATGCACAACTAGGTTAAAAGTAACTTCTGTGAAGTTTCATTGAAATCGCACCGGCAGTTTGACATTGGGAAATGTGACACAATTTTTCAATTCATAGCTCTTGCGGCAATTTTGTGAAGGGAAGCGAAATGTTCCGGAAATATGAACAAGGAATGTTACTGATTACTCCTGTGAAGTTTCATTGATATCCCATTTGTAGTTCAACCTATGAAAGACGGACAAGATTTTTCTATTTTTAGCTCTGATGGTGCCACAAGCGCAACGTGGCGGAAAAATGCATAACTAGTGCTGGTACTGATAACATTAGTGAAGTTTCATTGAAATCAAACCAGCAGTTTCACAAGTGAAAGCCGGACAAGCTAAATGCTGACCGACGGACAGACGGCAAGAACAATATGTCTCCCAAAAATTTTGCGAGACATAATAACGTTTCCGTTCACGTGACTGTATTGACAGTTAAGGAAGATAGATTGAAAATTAAATACATTTTGTAATTAATCTCTCGAGTAGCATAGTCGTAAATCAGAAGATTGGCCGAGGACTAAATAGGAACTCCATTTTTACTAACAACGCCCTAAAAGCCACGGCTTTCTTTTTCAAATTTGACCTTTGTTATAATGTTTAAGTGGCTGAACACATTCATAGATTAATGTAAAAATGTTGAAAATGGTTAACCTTTTTAAAAAAAACAAAAAAAAAATACATTTTTTCACTTTGCCCTTTTAAGCTTATCAGTTTTTCGACAAAAATGTCTGGTAATTAAAAACAAACGCATAATCAAGCTACAAATGTACTGGCGGACATATATCGACACATAACTTGACCTTCGAGTTATGGACCCGAGTTTTGCGGTTAACACATTGTTATTACGAAACATATGTTCCATTTAGAAATGACAAAAATCATTTAGCGGATATACCAAATATAACTTATTTTACAGTTTAAAACGTCTTGCAAAGGAATTTCAACATTAGACAATAACAACAAAAAAAAACTTGTCATTGGCATGAAATATAATATACAAATTTATTACATATTAGCTGTAATTGTCTCCGCACACTTTAGATTACACATAACAAACTAATATGATGGAAAACATTTTACTCAACAATTTAGAATCCAAGGTAAGTATGCGGATGCAATCCATCCATCTATTTATCAAAACAGAATCTAGGAAAAAGAAACCACAACAATCTTAAGATTACCCTTGCTGAAAAAAATATACGGTAATATAAAATTATGTGATTTTTTTTAATTATGATAAATGTGATTATTTTTTGAATATACGGTGTAGAACATGCCTTTTTCTACTTTATTTATGTAATACACAAAGAATTACATGACAATGACAATTAATTACCCTACCTGAATATAGATTTCATAAGCTGTAACATTTCATATTTAGTCTCATGCCACATTGTTGCACACGCGTATATCATAGGAATATCTCTTAACTTTTTGTTTTTGTAATTACTCGCATGATTGTCGCCTTGTTTTTCTATATTTTCATCTTGGCTGGCAGCATCATCTTCTTTGTTGCCATCGTTATTAATTTTCGAATTATTTTCTGACAACCTGTTAATAGTAAATAAACATGGAACGAATGGAAAAAGATATTTGGTAATTAAAGACAACACACTATCACTCACTTCACCTTAAATAGAATGTAAAAAATATAGCCTGCAATATGTGTCAGAAATGCAGGCAAATAAATTTTTTAGTGAGAGGATCACATGCAGTGCTGTTTTTATTTGAACCAGATTCGTTAAATCTTAAACTGCTGATGCACAACTTTTTTCGAAAACAAGGGCGAAAAATTCTTGTTTGGTTCTGATCAATAATGTAGACCAATTGAGACTTTGCTGTTATTACATTATTTCAAATATGTTAAGAAATTATCGTACTTGTTATAGACCTTTCCATCTGTTCCATCTGTTATATCCTTGTGTACCTTCCGGATGTTCCGGCGTCTGTTAAGAAGTAGTTGCTGCTCAAAAAGTATTGCGCAATAGAACGGATTCATAAACAATCTGAAATGTACGCGTGTATGCATATAGTATTTGTAAAGATAAAGAAAAATGCTAAATATGCATTTTCAAAACAGAATTACATTGTAACATTGTCACGATTCACAATCAAATCAAACCGGAGATACCATAAAATTGTGTTTATAGACATATAAAACTTTAATATTACCTTTCGGTCTTAGGAAGTCTTTCTATACTTTCTATATCTGGGTAAAATATATGTCTACACAGCCAAAACAAAGATATCCACACAGCAGTGCCACAAATATAGTGTAAAAGCACATTAATAGTTTCGATTTCTTCTCGGCATTGTCCCTTTTCAGAAGTAAACGGGCTCAGTACACCTCCCATTGAACATTCAACTGCTGCTATAGCTACAGCCAGTGGTGTAGATAGCATGAGAGGAATACAAAACGAAAATCGTTGTAGTTTTAATTTACATGCTGTATATCCAACATAATGTCCGATAAAGGCAGATAATATCAGCGTTATTATTGCTCCGCTACGCTTTAAATCACTTTTGCTTAGCTTATCAAACGCTTCCGAAATTGTCACTTTTTCGATACGCTTATGATTATCGTCATCGTCAATGTTTTCTACATAATACGCCTTTATAATCCATGAAAGAAGAAGGGTTATGCCGATCTTTATAAAACTTGTACATGTTGAAATTATTGGTCTTGTTTCTTGGAGTTCAAATTTTGCCTTTAATATAAACCTTCTCCAATAACCTCTTAAATTTGTATTCCCGCAAAATCTGTCATCTACAAAATTCTCCCAATATGCACAAGAAACAAAAAACATACTTAATATGAAATAGACAATATTGTTAGTTTCCTTGTCTATTCTACTATCGTCGGCAAAATGATCCAACACCAAAACAGCGGGTATATACGCAAATTGCACTACACTTGTTAAAATATTTAGAGCAGAAACAAAGAACTTGAATATGGTTGACTGTTCTGCATTCTCCCCACTGCTTTTTTGGTCTGAAGCACATATTGGAAACAAAACCGAAGGCACTAAAGCTACGCCACCCAATAAAAGAATTCCACGGACCATGTCCAGTTCTGGAAGAATGATGAACGCCAGTGTACAAAGTCCGATAGAATGCATTGTTTCGACAATCAAGCACTGTAATTGTAAAAACATTGAATCACTGTACATAATAATTATACATTTTTAGGAAATAAACATCACTAGACGCAAAATTATATTTTAATAACAGTACCCCCTTAAGGTCACTTCTATCCATCAGCAACCTCCTTACAACAGCAAATTTCATTACCCCCTGCTTACTATACATACCATATAATTATATTTCACCACCGGTATCCTCTAAACTCCGGCCTATAGCCATTTATTGTTTATAAAACAAAGAGAAAAACACCTCTTAGATAGCCAGCAAACGTTTTGGGTGACTCTGCTGTTTTATCATATTTAAATTTCCTTATGTAATCTTTAATTAAACCTATACGGGTTTTTTCCAGTTTGTTATGTCTCTACACCCTACATTTTTCAATAACCTGCAAAGTTACAAGAAATTTGTCCATAGGACACGGCTGCCCCTGCACTCAACTGTTTTGTCAATCTTTTGACTTTAGGTCAAATGATGTTGGGCCACATGTGACTCGAGATGAAAATTGCAAATCATTTAATAAGTCAAAGGCAAAAAACAACAAATATTGAATATGCTCCCAAACAACCCCCTGGTATATAGCTTCACATGCCGCCCAACATTAATGTAAACATTCAGGACTCCAGGTCAAATACTACTTGATCTACAAACACACAAGTTAAAATTGCAAATTTAAATTTATTCTAGGGCAATTACTATAACAAAACTGCACAGCCGTATATAAGGATCAACATTGCTGTTAAGTTTCAAGACTCAGTGTCAAAGTTGATTTGGGCTGCGAGCGACACATGACGACATTTGCAAATTTAAACTACATCAAGGACAATAACTGTACAAATAATTTATAAATCTACAAGCAAACACAAAGGTGTTAAACTTAACATGCTGATTAACATTTTTGTAAAAGCTCATTATTCCGATCAAACACTTTATTGGCTACGCGCGACACTAATTTAAAATTGCAAATTCAAGTCAAGGGCAATTATTCTACAAATATAGAATCAATCCATAAGCAACCGCGAGATGCACAACTACACATTCTGACCACCATTTACTTAAGAAAAGTTTCTTTAAGTGACTTTAAGTAAATATTTGGGGGTATGTGCGGCACAAGTGGAAACTTGCAAACTTTTAATAAGTCAAGATCAATAACTCCACAAATACAGAATAAATGCTCAAGCAAACCACCACATTCACAACTACACATCTCTGTAGTTTCATGACTATAGGTTAAATACATTTTGGCTACGAGCGACACAAATTGAAAATTGCAAATTTTTAATAAGTCAGGGGCAAAAACTCTAAAAATACTGATTTAATCCTCAACAAAACCAAAGGTGCACAATTTCACATGTTGACACACATTTCTGTAACTTTTAACGACTCTAAGTTAAATATTTCTGAGCATGCACGACACCAGTTGAAAATTGTCGATTCTTACTTAGTCAATAGCACCACCTCTGACAAAACTATTGTGTGGGCACTATCAAAGTGTGACACAAACCCTCCAATAAATAGTCACCTCCCTACAACAGAAAATATTTGACTATCCAGCTGCTGGCTATTGGAAGGAGGTTCTACTGTAAATACCTTTTTGGAAATAAATGTAACAGTTTCCCAATTACGTCTGGTATATGCAAAATACTCACCAGTAAAATCGTTGATAGGCTTGGAAAGTGTAAGTTGTTAAACATCCATTTAAAGACACTGCTTAGAAACGTCAGGCAGTAAGGAATCAGGATGGCGATGGTCAACAAAATATGTCTTGCTGCAGCTTCTTTACTTAGTTCCTATTTTATGAATGGGAAGTGTAATATTACAAATACATGATATTATAACTATCTATTGCTTTACCTAGACGAGAACACAATAAGAACAAAATGTATTACCATTTAGCACTTGTACGTTTACATGTGCTAGTGAATGTTATCGTCATGGTATAATCTGTTTAATTTGTTTCCATTCGGTTACAAGTAGGTCATACATTACAACAACACTGAAGAGGTCATATGACGAAATTCCCCAGCTTTCAGTTATGGAGGAAAACGTCAGGTACCAGGTACCCCTTCTTGTACTATTTCCGGCACGAGCAGGCACCACTTCTTAGTAGAAACACCGACGTTCAGAAAGTCATCTGGATGGTTTTCTTATTTGGAAGAATCCAGCGGTTAAGAGAAAGAGGCCAGAACTCAACAACTTTCACCACTTGACTGTGAATCACCTTTAATGTCTGTTTAAATGCATGATGTAACATTTAACTACCTTTACATCTGACACAGAATTATCTTTTGTTCGATCAATTACTGGTGACACAAGGACAACCAAGCTGAGTTTCTGAGCAACAGCACACCAAAGGAGAGTACAGAACAAGAGTATATAAACTACAACTTTGATAACTTGAAGTCCCCTGTCCTCATCCACGTCACGAATTTTCCTTTCCCGTGCAATTATCTGACAGACATCCCAAAACCTAAATAAATAACTTTATTACAATAAACGAACAAATTAAATGATCAACAACAAATGTATGACTAGTTTTAATTACATTTATATTTTATCAATAAAATAATTATCCTTTGTTTGTCGAAGATGGAAAACTACTTTACCTGTTTCATTTCCAGTATGTTTACATACGGCGAGTCTTATGTAAGTAATTAATCTAAGTTTGTAAGCCCGCATCTATTTTTATTTTGACGGATATCCCACTTTGCGTGATTTGAAATACTAGTATCAAGTAAAATCTAAATATTGTCAAAACAATACTGAACAAGAGCACCGCTAGGCGGTGCATTATATGCCCGAAAAGCCTTTTTAGTAAGGATGAAGCATTTGTAAGACATAGACATGGGAATATTTCATGGGAAGAACCTTCATATATATACAGTAGCTGTTTCCAATCCAAAGCACCACCATCAAGTTGTTAGTTTGTAAGTAAAAATGCTACCACGGATGGACGGAAAGACGCCTGGGGTATGACATAATATAAGCAATTTTTGTAGGGCATTTGATTAATGTAATCAAAATAAGTGATCGTCCTATGACGTTTGACAGTTGTAAAACTGTTATCAATATTACGGTCATTCGACATTGACCTTTGACCTTGTAATCCCAATATAGATATGGATCTTTTATTCAATATAGGCAATTATCCTATGAAGTTTGAACACTGTAAGTTAAAAGAGATAAGGTCATTGTGACCCTGACCTTCAACCTTATGATCCTAAAAAAATTAGGGGTCATGTATTGGACATGGCTGTTCAGCCTTTAAAATTTTACTACTGTAGGTTGATTAATACTGAAGTTATTAAGGGAAAACCGTTTTCAGTTTTAAGGTTAGTGACCTTGACCTTTGACCTTGTCACAAAACATCAATAGGGGTCTTGTACTCAATATGGACAATTATCCTATGAAGTTTGAATATTGTGGGCCAAATGGAACTTAAGTTTTGCTTTGGAAACCAAATTTTAAACGGGCGAATAGACGAACGTACGGACGACACGGACGGACAGACGCCAGGGGGTATAACATAATATGTCCGAAATTCTTTCGGGCAAATAAAAATGATAAATGATGAAGTTTTTAACTCGGTATTCTTTTGTTCCTTTCCGTCATATTTGTCCACCGTTTTCCTTTCCGTGTTTTTGACTTCGGTATAGGCAACTGAAGAAGGTGGTCGAGTCGAATCAGTGAATGAATGAAATCTTCCATCATGTGGTAATGTGCCTCCTTGCTAAATAATTGATAAAGAAAATATAATGCATTATAATATTTCCTGTATTTAAATTAATGTCGTTATCTTGTAATATACTTGAGCGTCAATACAAATTCACATGACCATAGACAAATTTAATAATAGAAACAAAGCCAAAAAAGCATAATATGGTGTCAGTTAAATAAGAACAAGTGTTTGCACAAGAATGGTTAGCTGTTTCTATAAAAATAAAAACAGTAAAACAGAAGCATCACAAAGACGGGACAGTATACACCCGAAGAAAATGCGTTTGGGTAATCAAAAATAATCTTTTAATAAGGACAGATACGCATGTATGTAACTTGCGCGAAACATTTTTTGTTAAAACGTATTAATTATACTTGATTAATTATACTTATATATGATTTTAAATGACCACAAGGAGAAATAAATTTAAACTAGACAGTCGTAAAACTGACTGAAAGAAATAGATCTTCTTTTCAAGAAATCAACAATGTGTTACTACATACCAAGTGTATATGCAACACGCAATACAGAGTAATTTCTTATATTGCATGGTAATGCTTTATATAACAACAAACCTCTGAGCAATTCAATTTTACAAAAAAATATTTACTTTGTTGATTCTTATATTTTATATGTGTTCTCGTAGATAAGTCTGTATAAAATGTGTTTTTATAAACCTAATTGCTCTGTCCTTATTGTTTACATTTCTGCAATATAATTAAAAAAATTTTCCATCGATTTCAAAAAAAACAAACCATCAATGGACATGAAAATTTGAAATTCATACAAAATGACAAAGTGATCTTGACATTGAGTCATAATGTTTAATACTTCTGCCAAGAAGTCTTAATTTTCTATCAATCTGAACTGATTATATGATAAGTACGGAATATCTCATTATCATTTTAATCATGGACCAATCTTTTCAAGCACCTTTGTATACAGTACACTACATATGATATTAATTTTACATTTTTTTACTTTCTTACTTGAAAACTTTGGACTACGTTGTTCTGTACAATATCCTCGTGCAATTGTTTTAAAGAAAATCGCAGAGGCGCACATATTATTTAAAAGAAGTAAAAAGGATGACACAGCACGAAACCACAACGGCTAGCTTTGTTGTAGGTACATACATCAGAAAATGTTCCTCCAGAGTCAGAAAGGGACGACGTTAATGATGAATCACCCGACGAAGAAAAAGGGGGATCACTATCATTGCCAGTCACTGATTTAACTGATATCCCTAAACCTCTCCTTGAAGCATTTAAAGGACCCAAGGAAGCACCTAAACCTTCCCTGACAGCTCCAAAACCTCCTCTGGAAGAACCTAAACCTCCCTTTGATGTATCACTTGCTTTACCTTTCTGTAATTAGGAGAAAACTAACATTACGATTTATAACCGCAAGATTATATATTAATATCAACGTATCCTCATAAAAGATATTAAAAGTTAATGACATTTTTATGTTCCTGTCGTAAACATGTTTATCACAAAGAAAATTTCGTGCTCTTTATATAAAAGCCGGTTTACTGCATCAGTACCTTAAGTCGATAGATCGTACAGACTGTGGTCATACTTAAACACATTTTAAAGTGCAAGTCACATATCAATAAGGTTATACTAATGTTAAACCCAGTTGATTGGGACATTTTTCTACGTCTTCTTACCTCTTTCTCTGCCTCTTGCTTTTGTTGTTCCAATTCTTCCTGTCTCATTCTCTCAGCTTCAATGCGTTTTTCTTCCATCTTTATTTCTGCTATCTTCCGCATACATCTTGTAACTGTAGCAGCAGCTCTTCTTTGACGACAACGCAGTATTTGCTCGAACCAATCATTTAGCTCGATCGTCATGAATATCTGAATATATCAAATAAATTCAAAATCATACATACACACATGAATATATTTAAAAATGAAATTGATGATTAAACGCTTAATACATGTAAACAAAAAAATGTGACAGACACAAAACATATCGTCTTAAACAATCAAGAAGGCGCGTATTCAAACAATGAAGAAACGAAAAACAAACCATTGATTTGCCACATCTGAAGTCCCTATGAAAACAAGATGGAACTAATCGGAGAACGCTTTGATTAACGTCAGACTGTCTTTCTATGGGGGGAGACGTAAATAAACCAGGTATCTAAATATTTAATAATATTAGACGAGGTAAAAAGTAACATAATACAATCTGTAAAAATTTAAAAAAAAAAGGCACCAAAAAGGTTCTCCTGCAGAATTTTTGTTAATTTTTTTCTTTACGATTTAAAGTTTAAGGGGTTAAGACCAAATTTTTTATCATTATATATAAACATATTAATATAAGAATTTATAACAAAGAAAAATTATCCCCTTGTGGCAAAGGGGGTTCCCTTAAAAAGGGGTTTAGATTTAGATCTGCAGCACCGTTTCCCCCTGTTGGTTTTTTAAAGGGGGACAAAGGGGGTTCAATTACTTGTTCAAAGGGAAATCTCAGCCCAGCACGTGGGGTGATTTTTAACCCGGGGTTTGAAAATTTTTAAAAATTTTTAAATTAAAAAATTTTTTTTCCTTTTGGCCCCTAAAGACCTTTATTGTGTTGGTGTGCTGTAAAAACCCGAACAAAACTAACCGTAAAAGCAAAAACTACTCTAATCACATTAATGTAATTATATTATAATTGGGTTCGTATTGTGAAAACGCCCAAACAATTTGTACACTGATTTGCTTAAATACTAACCTTGAAAGAAAGTCCGAATAGTGTTTTACGAACGGTTAAACCATCTTTCTAATCTTTGCAATTTCTGCAAATTAATCCATTGTAACGTAATTGATCCTGACGACAAACTTTTTTTGGGGGGTGTCAAATCGTTAGCCGCGAGAATTTCGAAAATTGGCTTTTGATACACCTAATTATTAAAACAAAATGATGAAATGAAAATTAACAGCATTCTGATAAATACTGCAATTAACAGTTTGAATGTCGAAATGATACATGTTCTTCCATATGAGATATGGCCTAATACTGTAACTAAATTAAAAAAGTTTGAAAGGCGTACATGTAAAAAATTTTACACGAACTGTTCAGTCCAAAATTTTTTTTTTCGGAATTTCGTTTAAACTAAATGAAAATAAAAAATATATTTTATCGTGGGGTAGTTATACACAACTACAGTAGGGTTTATGGTTTGGAAAAACAAAAATTTGAGAAAAAACCCAAACTCCCCCAAAAAAAATTTTGCGGACCGGTTTATGAGGTTTTTTTAAAAATTACAGTTACTGGTGGTAAAATATTTCTTTTTACCCTGTCACCGTTTAGCAAAATCAACTTTTATTTTTGGAACTCGTGGTACTAAAAAATTAGAAATAACCCCATCGTGATTTAAATTTTCCATAATATACTGTATTGGTGCGAGAAAACCATCAAACATTTTAATATTGGAATTGAATTTATTTTAAAGAAACAGCAAAAAAGCCGCCCGATTTTTACACAAAAGGGCCAATCTTGTTAAAAGTTTCATTCATTTTAGTGTTTTTTTTTTAAAAAATATATAATTTGATAATTTTCCCTGACAAAAAAGGTCCCCGTCCCCAAAATTTTGGGTAACAACTGCTCAAAGATTTCTAAAAAACAAAAGTATACAGGTTAACCCCAAAAAGAACGTTTTTTTTTAAAAATTCCCCGTCAAGAGAATGTAAAATGTGTAATTAATAATTTGCTCCGCCCTTTCGGGCCTTCTGCTTTTGTTCGATGCCCGGGGACCGGTAAGATCCCTTGAATATGGTCCTGTGTGACTGGGGCGTTGTTAAAAAGCTGTTTTGTGAAATACTCCCTTGGTGTTCAGTTTATATCATTTTATCTTAATGATTAAAAAAACCCTTTTTTTTTTTTAAAAAATTTTCCTTTTAAAAAACTTTTTTTTCAAAAAGTTTGATTATTAAATATTCCCATTTCAAAAAAAAAAAAATTCCTTTTATAGGGGAAAGTCATGTTTGGGGAAAATTCAAATTAAAGCTAAAACGAATGAATTGCATTTTAAACCTTCCATTCCCCGTATTTTACCTGTGAAAAAAATGAAACAAGCGCTCGGGTGTGTTTTTCCAGGGATCTAATTTGTGTCAATTGGTTGTCGGCTGTTGTCACAGTGCCGAACTTTTTCTCTCAAACCTTTTACCTATTCATTGCCAGAGCCTCTCCTTACAGGTGGTTTGATTTAGTTTTGGCTTACCTGGAGCCATATTTGGTACTCCACGTCTAGATGATCGAACTTGAAAATCTCGTTCCCTAATAAACAAGTAGTGCATGTTATTTCATTAAAACTGTGCTATGTCGCTTAATTACTGTAATAATTTTATGCGTAATTGTTTATTTACTCGGATAAAAAGACACGCATTATAATTTATAACAGCTAATATCAGCCATCGGCTTTAATAGAAAGACTGGCGATTGCAATTTAAGTTCTTTAAAAGTCTTTCTCTTATTATCATTATATCAAATAAAACATTTACTTTGTATTTGATTGCTTATTGATCTTGTATGCATCCGCCGAAATTGAGTTCTGGACAGGAAAAGATATGTGATTCCTGTATTTATAAACGTTATCGTACAGGCCTATTAACTCAAATTGTTTCATATTTGTTTACTTTTGTAATGATACTTACATTGATATTGTTCCAGTTGATCCTCTTTTAATTTTGAAAAGGTCAGCTATGAAGTCATCTTTGCTTTCCTTCATAGTCTGAACAAGTTCATAATTTAATCTGTCTCTGTTCTTCTCTAAAAATCCGACAGCATTGTACGTAACCTTTAGTTTGTAAACATAGTTATTTTATAAATAAGACATAGAACATGAGTGATTTGACTTAGTAGGGAAATTATTATTCACAAAACAGACACTTTGCTTAAAATATAAGAAACATTGCATACCTATATTGTCGATTCAATGACAGAACAAAGAATCAAAAGCAATTTTCAAAGATGGTACAATATAATATGTGACATATTATCTACCTTTCCTGTATTATAAAGAATCAAACCATAATAGAGTTCAGAAAATATCGGCATTATTCAGCAATCTTGGTGGTGTAATACAAATGTTTTTATCACAAACAGCCTCAGATATTGTGTCAAACTGCTGATGTTTTTTAACAACGAATTAAAGTCTAAACTTAATTATAATAACCAATTCTATAAAAATTATGTATGACAATCTTAACATTTATTTTAAGGAAGTATTGCACTAAGGGCCCTCGATTCAACACAAAAATAAACTAAGTGGTTTTAAGGTACACCACTATCTCATTCTGATTACAAATGTTTAATCCCCTTGTGATTGAGGGTTGCCTTTAAGGCGTGAGGCAGCAGAATAGCAGACACGGTTTATCTTTCCGTGATTGTTAATAGGCAACTAAATGTGTTCGAATAACGGGAGTCTTTGTATGGCTAAGCTCCAGCAGGTTAAATGGTTTACCCCCTAGGGCTTTTTGAGTTTTTGCTAAACCCGCGATAAGCCAAAACCATCATTCCAGTTGCGGCGCCATATGACTTTAATCGTATTGCTGCGCCGTAAAAACCAAATAAACAATATAAATTTTAGGCAATTTTCAAGCGTCTATCGAACGAACTTGCCAAATTTATAAGGGGTGGACTCATTAAAATAATTCATTTTTTACAAATTAGACATGCATTCGCACAACGTAAAAAATCCGAAAAAATGTGAAAAAAAAGAGGTCTCCAGGGGGTTTTTATGAAATTTTGTTGCCAATTTTTTTTAAGTGATCAACAATCCCACTATCAAAAGAATGTTGTATTTTGGGAAATTCTCGCCCAGTTTGCGAATCCCAGACTTTGGCTGTCAATAAATATGTATGCAAAAATTCACGAAAATTTATAACCCAAAATGATTTTTAAATGTAATAATGGGAGTTAATTTCTCCACGTGACTTAAGGTCGTAAGCTTCTTTATTATCTTCATTTCTATGATAATATTATTAAATTATCAATTTTTTTGTGTGTTGTTGTTGCAAGACGTTGTTATTAAATAATATCATTATTTCACAAAATACAAAAACTTGAGTAGACAGTTGGTGTTTTAACAGTTTAAAAATAGCTCCACTGATGTCAATAAGCCTATACTTATTAAATTTCAAAATAAGCCTATACTTGTTAAATTTTAAAATATTTCATAAATCAACTGGAAAAAATTTGATAGATATGAAAAAGAAATATTCTCAGTAAAACTCGAAATCTATTAAAAGAGGTATTTATAGCCCGCTTAAAGTTAAAAATGTTTTAACTGTTTAATTTTTACGTCATTTGTTGCAAAAGTAATTTTTATTCTTCGAAAATAAAACCGAGTAAGCACTTGTCCTGAAAATTTGCAAACAATTTTTTTAGTAATATACACCTAGACAAATGCATAATAAATTTTTAAAAATTAAAATAAATAAAAAAATTTGAGCTGTAAAAATAAAATGATGATTTTAATAAAAAATGTTTTTTTTAAAAGGGTTTTTAAAGTTTCCGTTTCAAAAATTGCAATAAAACGTTTATTGTTTTTAATTGATTCCACCAAGATGCACTCCTCAGCTTCGATAATTTTTAGCCATCGTAAAAAATCTTTTGTTCAAAAAATTTTGAGTTTTCGTTCACGATTTTTACACACGTTCGAAGCTATTTTCTGAAGTTTTCAAAGCCGGAAAAATCCAAAAAATTCCAGTAGAATTTTGATCTGGGGAAAAATGTTGTATAAAAAAATTTTTTATCGTATTTTTTGATCTAAAAAGTCTTTAAAATGCATTTCCTATATAAAGTAAATGATGTATATAAATTAAATGCTAAACTAACATGAATGGCACTCATATCAATTAACAAATAAATAAAAATCGACAATTTACATCAGTCCTATTTTGATACAATTTCCTGATGTAATTTATATACCAGTTATCATTACAAAATAATCCTTACATATATCTTAAAATAGCAAAATTTATAGTGACTTTGTGATATTTTCAAATCAATATCATTGTAGAGTTGAAAACTGCTTAATTACCATGTCCATTTAATGATACATTTCTTGTTTGCGTCTTTGAAAATGAAACTGAAAAGACAAACGTCTTACCCAAGTCTGTTCGGGTAAAGATCTTCGTTTATCATTCTAACCAACCAGCCAAACATTCTTTCATACAACATCTTAGCAAGCGCATCACGTCCTTCATTTGCCTGTTTTTTTTTTTTATGTGTTGCCACACAGTCATCTGAATTCATAATGATAATAATATAATAATATAAATGTTTCCGTAAAAGAGCGCTCAAATATTCTCAGTGCTTGTTAGTAAGAAAAGGGACATTAATCTATTATACAAATACCTCAGGGTTATTTAACCTGTGTCTATCATGAAAAATAATCACAGAGATAAAGTGGGTGAAGTTTCAACCTACATCATTCAATAGTTTTGGAGATACTAACTTGCACTCAAAAAAATAAGCAAAATTTGACGCCGTCGTAAGAGTCACAGATTTCGATTGGTCCAGCTAAAATATGTTTTTGTCTCTTTGGCATCATTCAATTACTGGAAGATTCTGCAAAAACTTCTATAGATTATGCGTTAAAATATCAATTTCGTAAGAGCTTTGTTGCATCAATGCTGTTCTGGAAGCAGATTGGGACGCATCTGATTTAAGTAGTGTAAATGTGTTATAATTAATTAAAGAATGTTTAAGACAATCCTTATACTGTCTGAGGAGTATTTGGCCAATAAATGTTTATCATCAAATGAATAATTATTTATAAAAAAACAACAATAGCCTATATGATGTACTAATAAAAATCATATGATCAACAAGTTTTCTTGGAAGGAGCTATAGAAACATAAAAATGAGACGTTCAAAATTCATTTAAACAATTTATATTTCAGGATCTAAACGTCAAGTGCGTCCATGGCCGAGTGGTTAAGGTCGCATACTTCAAACCACGTGTATCTAACCACTACTGGCATGAAACACCAACCAATAAAAGTTTTGATTTAAATTATGACAATAAGGTAACCAGCTAGTTTTATGAATATCGGGATGGTTCTGCACATGTGCCTGTTCGTGCCTGAAACAATTTCCGGTCTTCCTCAACCAGTTAACTTATAATGTTGCTATATGACCCCTAACAGTGCTGTTGTGGAAAAAAACTTCACCTCTAACTTTCCGTTTGCTTGTAATAAGCGCCTCGCCGAAAGTGATTTTATCCAGATCTAGCAAATAGGGCTGCAAAAAAAGGATTAAAAAAAATTAGTGGACATTTAATTAATTTAGTTTTTTCAACATTGTATTTTTTAGTCATTTTGTCTAAGAGAAAATTTTTTACAAAGTTAAAATATTGCTTTTTTTTAAAGGCAAAATCTTTTTCCAAAAAGGGAAAAAAATGTGGGTTCATTACATAGAGTATATCAAAAAAAACTGTTTTAACTGTGATTTCATATGAAAATAAATTTTTAGATAAAGTATGATATTAATAAAAGTAACATATTGGGGATTTTTAGGGCCATTATGGAAGATCTAGGCCCTTACAATTTTGGGCCCCCCTTCGGCATTTTTTTTATATTGGGGGAATGAAATGAAAAGCGAACTCTCAGTGACTTTTAAAATGGGTGTGGCGTTTTAAAAAACTTATTTACTTGCAACAAATTTTAATTTAAATGAAAAACAATCCAATCAACAAAACTTAACATTGAAGTTTTAAAATTTAAAGAATACAAAACTCGACCTAAAAAGACCCCCAAATTCCAAAAATTTTTAACAGTCGAAAAAAAAAACGGATGATGGGAAATAGAGCTAGAAAACTCTCGGAAACCTTCTTGAAGGCAAAAATTCATAAAACTGCACTAAAAGTTTATTCTGAAAAAAAATATAAATATTTTCAAAATAAAAAAAAATAAAACAAATTCTCCCTTTTTTTGTTTTGTCATTTTTCAAAGGGAATGGAGGGTTTAAACTGAATGACAGATATTTTTTTACATTGCAATTGTCCGTTTCTAGAAAGGGCAAAAACCAAAATTAGCGGGCGTGTTAATCCGTTTTTCGGACAATTTTGGGTATTATGACATTTCGGGCTTATTTATAAAGGGACCAGAACCAATTTTACCTCTAATACTTTCTAAGAAATGGAGGGACACCTTTTTTTGCGCCCCCTTGTTGTCTTTTTCAACTTATTTGAAAAAGTTGGGTTAAATTTTTTGAGAACTTTCCCCCCTAAAAAAGGTATTTCTTTCAATTGGTTTACTATTTTGGTTTAAATTTTTTTTAATATTAGGGCCGTTTATTATGGGGGTTATAATGCAATTTTTGAGTTATTTGGCGCCAAAACCTAGATATTTTGTTTTTTTTTTTTTCATGGGCCCCTTTTTATTTAACTTAAAAATTTAAAAGGAATCATTTCTAAATGAAAAAGGGTAAATTTCCCGATATAAATAAGGCGAGCAAATTTACGCCTCAAACCCCCGGGGAAGGGATAATGACCAAAAAAAAAAAATTCGGTAATTTATTTCTTACATTTATATCTTCTACAGGAAATGACTGATTATTTTGTAGTTCACTGTGGGTTACTATGTATTTATTGCTGTACATGAATTCAAAAGCTATAAAAGGTGACCTTAAGCTTAACATTGTAAAAGTCCGAAGATATATTTTTAGAAGTAGTATGAAACTAAACGAAAAAGGTCATTCGTGTCGCGCTTTAGTAATAAATGATGAATATTCAACAATTAATTGCACCCTTTATAAATTTAAAGAAAAAAAACTATGTAGGTCATTTTTTACGAATTGTTACATCATAGTATTATCATTTTAAAATTGTCTTTTCCGCTGATTCTTCCGGTTTCCTTTTTTCGGTCCTGAATGCACTTTTCTACCTTGAATATTTTAAGATCCTACAACACAATTTTTTCATGGTTTTATTTCATAAATATGATGCTTAAATTAAGATTTGTCAATATTGTAAGTTCCAATCAGCATTATTGATAAATATATCCCTCAATTTAACATTTCATGTAAATAAAGGGAGGGAATTAGAAATTAGTTTTCTATCAATTCTAAGTCAATTTTTCCAATAACAATGAATGCATGTAGTTTATTGATTAAATAAAATGTGCACAAATATTTGCAGTGTACACTTTATATTCTTCGATGCTTGAAAATTGTTTTATTTGCATAATTATATACATATATGATTTTTGCAAGTGTGGTATACACACAGTAACAATATCAATCACAAAACATACAGGATCTTTAAAGCGACCTAGTTCTGGCTAACATAACTTTATATGTCGCTTTTATTTTGACGTTGTACGACAAAATAAACATGCCTAGCAGTAGTATACTTTAAAACCTATTCGCTATTCAAGTCTCTTTTGCTAAACTCAACCCTGATTTCCTGAATTTTTGCTGTTCTATATTTTGTTTGGAGGCAATCATTTTATGACGGTTTGAGTGTAGTGTTGATTTGCCGAATAGTGACATCTTAACAACAGAAAATTTCGTCGTCAGTTTTAAAATGAGTTTTTATGGGTTTATTGATAGGAATGTAAACACACTGGTGGGTCAGACAAGGGTTTTAAGGCAATTGAACAAAATAGTAGATTCACCTCCCAATAAATCAGTTAACAATAGATCTTCATTTATCACTAATGACAAGTAGTTTTTAAATCTTTGGATTCGCATGAGCATGATGTTATTGAATTTCCTAATACCTGTCTGAAATTCAAATAATAGTCTTCCATTATATTGATAAATAATGTCTCATCATATTTACATGCCATGCAAATTTATTCATGGTTTTTAATGTACCCTTATATTGTTAACGCGTATAATAAAAAAAGCCTGAGTTTGGTTTTTTTTTTAAATTCATCCCGAATGTTTCATTCCAGTGTGCGTTCAAGTTTCAGTATTTACTTAAAATATAACTATTGTATTTTAAGACCAAGGTATTAATAGAAACCTTTTATTTCATTTGAAACGTAAAACATGTATTTAATATTATTATATTAGTCCCTTTTGTTACTATTTTTATATACGGTTATAATAATAATAATAATAATAATAATAATAATAATAATAATAATAATAATAATAATAATAATAATAGAAATAATAAAACAAACTTTGTTCACTTTTTACTACTGTTTTTGTATATTCCAAAGAAAATACATTTATTATTCTATAACCTTTAGCAAGCCTACCGAAGTTCATGATGAACAATGTCTTTCGTCCGCCCATTCATAAATGACATACAATTCTGTTAGAATCCAATTAACCATTGAACAAGTTTTTAAGAATATATGGTCATCAGATAGTTCATCTTTACTTGCCGCATTTCTTGCTCGGACGCCCTTTGATGCTTTGCTTCAATGCTTTTCTTGTTATATCATGATATAACGTTTGCCGCGAAACATGTAAGTCCATGAATGCTTATGTTTTGGCTTAATAACTAATGTATTTGTATATTTCTTACCATGATTAGCTGATAAAATTTGTAGAAAATGAGTTGCATTATAGGTGAAAAAGATAGTCTGCATGCTTTAATATTTTAATAATCTAATAAATTTACTGACTAAAGAAGTGACACAAACAGAACAATGTTGCACTACTGTCTGGTCACATTTCAAGTTTTGTAAGTGTTCTTTGTATAAGAATTATTTTTCTTACCAGGTAGGCATAAGTTAAACCATATGTTTTTGGATTTAATATTTGGCCCCTTTCTCATGGACAGTGCATGCGAAAGTATACTTATGCATATTTAAATGACTTACAACAGATCCAAAATAATGTACAATAGTTCTTAATTTAAATAGAAAATGACCTGTGTATAGGAATGATTTGGTAAGGTATTTGTTATAACCTGATTATTTTGCGCGCGTGGCTTCTCAATTGCTGTATTGACATTAGTACTTGTAACAGAAACAGGTCACTTTGGACATGGCAACATGTACTTAAATAAAAATATAAATAAAGTACTATTAAAATAAGCGGATGTGGCTTTACACATTAACACGATGTTTTTGACACTGAATGTGAAATAAAAAAGACACTTGCAAACAAAAGTATTTATTAATAATTTAATATTGTATGGCCTACGGAGTATTAAAAGGGTAAAAATGTATGCATGAATTATTATACATGTAGCTTTCTATGACAAGGTCGATAATATTTTTTGTGAGCTTTTTCTGAAATTATATTTTTTGTTGGTATTACTATGTGATTGTATTCTAATTAAACTTATGTGAAGATTTTACATTTATCAAATGAATTATTGTGTTTACATGGTTTACTTACAACTTTAATGTTTTGCAATATGTCCATACTGTCATAGTACATCTTCTTAAATCGTTCTGTTTCACCAAGGTTAATCTGATCGCTCTTCATTATTCTAATTGTTAGATGATAAATAAATTGAAATCACAAACGCAAACGTAGAAGACAATCTTGCAATACAATGATTATTTTAAATGAACATTGAAGAATAATAAATAATATAGTAATAGAATATCGAAGAAAGAAGTTCAAGTATTTGTGCTTATTATTTAAACATTATTGACATTTGTCTTTACCAAAAGACCAGTCCCTTCTGCAATTTTGTTGTCTTTTTGCTTTAGTATGCAAATGAATCCAATGAAACGCCTTTAGGTAAGACGTAAACCAAACTACTGACAATATAATGTCGATAAGAAAAACGTTGAAAATACAGAATGATTGAAACAAAAATCGATCCTTTGAAACGATTTTTACGAGTTCCGGGTATTTCATGATCAAACTTCTTAACAAACCACTCAACCAAACTATATAAATAATTCACCTGTAACCGTCTACTGTGTCATTCAGGAACAGGTCATTAAGGACTTCTTGCGTGCATCCAGCGAACATTGCGTAGAATATGTGAAAGTTTCCCTCTCCGTTATTTTGATGAACTACCCTGGATTTCTCTAACATGTAGTCTCTAACGACCGCTGATTTGATAGAGGAAAATATAAAGTGCATTAATTTTCTTTTTCTTTTGCGTTGTAAACTTTTTATTAAGATCTACTGCACAATTGTTATATTTCTTGAAAAGTGAAAATCTATTTATAAATAAACTCTAAAAATATATTTATAAATAAACTCTAACACTGGACATCATTAAAGATAATATAAATGTCACATTAATTTAACCAATGAAAATTCATTTTCAAAAAATGTGTTTATACAGTAAACTCCGCTTATAACGAACTCATTGGGACATTCAAAATATGTTCCTTATATCCGGAGTTCCTTGTAAGCATATAGCGAATTAGTTCCTTGTATCGGAAGTTTTTATAGCGAACAGTTTTACATATAACGAACTAATATTTTACCATCGTCCTCCATTTTGAAGAACATTTGTTTAAGAGAAATAACTTTTTGGTTCGTCATTGTTGTCTCCCTTATATTAATTCAATAAAGAGAAAAAGGAATAATTGCAATGTTGTTTCTTTTTAATATAACTTATATGTATAAATATACCTATAAGATAATTATATGATATGTACCATATATGCAATTTTGTTATTTATTTGCAATACAGATCATGCATAAAAATAATCACTTTGCTTTAAAGAGGTCGCTAATTTTAGTTTAAGAATGTTCACAACTCTTCAGGTTAAATTCAATATCCAATAAAATTTTAAAAACTGTTTCTTAGACTCGAAGTATGACCTAATCTTGTGCAAACAATCAATAGCTTCATTTTTTGACACAACCGGCAGATAATCTAAATAGATCTCGTCTTCGGATGATTGACTGTCATCATCATTATTTGTTCTTAATATATCCGCTACATTCCGCCAAGTTTTAATCTGTGCCGATGAAAACGAAAGTAGAAAATGCGTGGTCTGTTTACGGATAGCCGATATTTTGGAGTTCGTTATAAATTTTCTGTACTTTTTATGGCATTGGGACTAAAAATGAGTTCCTTATAAGCGATTATTCCTTATAACCGTGTTCGTTGTAACCGTAATTTTTTACATTAAATAAAGAAGGGTAAAATTCGAGCCAAAAAATTGTTCCTTATAACCGGAAGTTCGCTATAACCGTGTTCGCTATATGTGAAGTTTACTGTATATATATAAAGATCTACAGGTTAAAAGAATACAACGATTCACTAATAGAGATTTACAGCTTGTACGGACAACGATAGCCGGAGACGAACAACGGTTATAATAATCGGGGGTTATCTCAAACTATTTATCATTCAATTATATAACCTTGTTATGGCAAGTAAGATAAGTACAAAGATATACAATTGTTTATTTATTCTTGGCCTGTAACGTTTAATCTCTGCTATATAGCGTGTTCAAGACAAACACAGTATTTTACTATTCTGTTAATTTTTAGGTACTTTCTCCGTTTAGGCCCCTATTTACGGCGTATTTGAGCTAACGTGTATGGTGTCATAATATGGACATAAGTCAGATAAATTTTATCGACAAGTTCAACGCACTCTTGTGAAAATGGTAAATTAGTGTCGATCTGAGGTAACATTAATACTGCTGGGCATTATATTCGATGTCCCGAATAAAACTGTTCTTGTGTTTCATTCGTGCATAGAACTACTGATACCATAAGAAGTTCCATCGATTGCTATCACGGCTATTAAAATTCTGTTCCTGGTGCCTCTCATGGCTAACCACTCATGAACCTGTGGCAAAACGACAAATATTTACATAGATAGAAAATCGGGATATATAGCATTGTCGCACTTGGCACTGATATGTTGAACAATGACGAAAGCATCATAAACTTCTGGTATGTTCGAAACCACAAAAGCACAAAAAGAACTCTGTTTCTTGCAAGAAGTTTAAGAGGCTTGTGTGATGAAATACGAATTATTTCTAACAGATCTAAAAATGTCTCAGTAGTTCCCCCGGTCATTTGAAAGAGATAAAAGAAAACACATATCTGCCACTTAAAATGTCTTTAACGATTCCAAAAAAATATATAACTTATACTAAGTATCGGGTTAGGCGGTGCTCGAATGAGTTCTAAAATCATGCAAATAATTCCAACGTAATTGGTGATGTCAGGGGAGCCTTAACCAAAGCCGGTAAAGTGTTACTTATTGCTTTGATTGGTTCATTGTCCATTGTTACCTAAAATAATACACATGTATGCCTGAATTTTTTAATAATCATTTTGATGTGACATAAACAATTGTGTTGAAATAAGTTAAGCCATACTTCATAAACTACTATTATCTTTTTGTACCGTCATATTGCACAATTTATTATTCATATAAAGGGAAATTTCCCTCACGGAGTTCACATGGGCAATGTAACACTAATGATTGTCGATAATATTATATCAAATGTATAATGGAAGGTGAAAAAAAGACACAACAAAACATTAAATCTGTAATTTTCACACTATAATTCATATTCTGCTTTTGTTATCGGTTTACCCTTTTGCTTTTTGTTATAGAGAATACTTGTTTAGTTCAGTGCAAGATCGGAATATATTTCTTCGAGTGAGCACCAAAAGGTATATTTCAAGAGTAGCGCAGCCACGAGATAAATATGAACTTTTGGTGTTTTCACAAGGTGAAATATATTTCGATCTTACATTAAACTAAACAAATTCTCGTTTTAATATATGCGAAAAAAAAACGTTTTAAAAAGACATTAAACCAAATACTGAATAAAAAGCGCGCCAAATAATAATACAACGTGTCGTCATTTACGGCGTCACGTCATTAAGTTGGCCCCCAGTACTGTGCACGCTGGTATTTTACTAAAATAACATAAAGGGCTCAAATTCAAAAGAGTGAAATTATCAAATGATAATTTCACTGTTTAAAACAGTGAAATAATCAGATTTATATCACTGATATATTTCTATAAACCACCGAAAAGCATGTAATAAATATTGTAGCATACAAATATGCGCATTTAACGTCGGTCATCTTGTACAGGAGTGGCATTAGATGCTATTGCGCACCATCTTTAGAATGTCGGAATCGACACGAGAGAACACGAGGCCAGTCAAGTAGCAGGTCAGTCACATCAGGATAATCAATCAGAAACAGCTGATTTAAGGGAAAACATTGCTAATGGACTTTCATCATCACAAGAAGAAGACCTTACTCCCCACGTACACAGAAACGGAGAAGAATAATGAGGTCGCTTATTGAAATTATTTGGGAAACTCAATTATTATACAACGATTTTATTAAAATCAAAGTTCCAAGATTGCTTCACTAGCTTGAGTTGGAGATATCTTCTGATGAATCAAATTAGATACTCAGAAAACAAATAACAACGGCTTTTTGTAATAGAAATAAATGCAATTATTATATTTGGCTTGGCCTTCTGTTTTCTTTTATTTTAATCATTTTGAAACGCCCCCTTAAAAAAATTAGCCGTCTCCGTCTTCGTCTATCGTTATCGGCTCAAGCTAAAAATTTCTAATATGCAGACAGTTGGGGTAGGTGGGGGAGGAGAAGGTGATTCTTTAATTAGAATAAAATACTTCACATATTTTAAATCTCTACCAAAGTTTTCAAAAAAAGATTTATAAGAAGAGAGAACGCAGCTCCAGACTAAACCCAGTCATACTAGCAGTAGCAGGGCATCCATAAGAGCACCGAACCAAAAAATGGGAAATTGCACAAGTGCGGAAAAGGAAGATGAGGGACCAAATATATCAATTAGGTCACAGTAATTATAAATTACGTCATAATGACAATAACTAATTTCGTTATAATCACCTCCAGAGAGTTCTCCACCTTCTTTGAAGCTGATTTCCAGGTATTTAGCGTATCTACTGGAGTTGTCGTTCATTATTGTTTTGGCATTTCCAAAAGCCTCCAAAAGTGGGTTGATCTAGAAAATATTTTTGAAGAGCCAAATTTTACCTTTATCATACAAGTTTAGTTATATTACAATGGTAATCGAGATGCGATTGTTTTGCATTTTGTTACTTTTAATGGTACTGGTCGAGTCACATTATTTTTCGCATTTTTAAGCAGTTAAGGTTCAGACTGAATATCATAATATGTTGTGTTTCTTTCTTCTTTATGTAATAGTAGTTCATAATGTATTTTAATCGTTGTTATATACGTAATATCCTTATGGGTATGCTGCAATAGGACTTTATATCCACCAAAGCCCCTCATTTTTATGGGTTCGAATCCCGCCAGAGACTTTTAATTATTTTATGTAAGGAAGCGATCCATTTAGCCTACGAAATGCCTGTGGCATTACTCAGGTACATGTGTGTCCGTGAAATAATACATGGAGGGTTATCTGATGCCTTTTATTCACCAGTAAAGCTGGTAAGTCATTATATGAACTTTACTGTGCTGTGTGCTGGTGCGACGTAAAGCCTAACCAAAAGCAAGAGAATAAAATATAATAATATCCTTGCTC
This sequence comes from Ruditapes philippinarum, assembly GCF_026571515.1. Classification (NCBI taxonomy): domain Eukaryota; kingdom Metazoa; phylum Mollusca; class Bivalvia; order Venerida; family Veneridae; genus Ruditapes; species Ruditapes philippinarum. Next base: position 55,877 of record NW_026856519.1, read on the forward strand.
AAAGACCAGTACATAGATTTTCATGTATTTACCTTCACGATTTTTTCATGTAAGGCCATATCTCCTTTCTGACACATATGTACCATATGTTTGACCATATATTTTGTGCTCTCTGTCTTGCCGGCTCCACTTTCCCCGGAAACAATGATGACCTATATACATGTGAACAGGAAAGTACACTTTTTAAAGAACTTATTGCATAGTGCATTTTTTTATATAACAAATTTGATGACTGACAAGTGTAAAGCTACATGATTTTAAATATGTAAAAAAATTGACTTTACTCGACTATAATATACGTTTTATATGTAGCTTCCGAAAATCCTTAATCTTGATTACATTTTTATTAAATTATTTATAGATTTAACACAAAATACTTTTTAAGGCACCGCCATGTCAAGTTATCATCACCCTGAGGGCAAAGCAGGTTTTTTTCTCATTTCTTATTGTGAAACATTCGTATTTTTCATTTCTTATGGTGATATATTCGTAAATAAGGCATATAATCGTATTCTTTTTGCTGTTTTCTAAATCGGGTTTATTCAATTTCTTTAAAACATAATGGTAATTGTAAACCTGATTTTTGTCATTTTCACGCATACGCCTGTATGCTGCTGCGGCGACTTGAAAAATATGTGGCTCTAAATATGTTCCAAATTTGTCAGCATTGTATTTGTCATGGCTCTATAAAACAAAGATTTTATATAATCTGTATGGCTTATTATAAACATCGTATACAATGTGCTTAATAAGCTGTTTTAAGTATTTCGCCTTGGCGAACTTAAGTCAGAGTCCTATTGTTATAAAATTGTCCTGAAAAGTAAGTGACGCCTATTGAAAATATGGTTAAAGGAACGAATTGTCACTGTTTAGATATTCAGTTAAGTGTGACATAATGAACAATATTTACTGCAGAATACTATCATTGAGGATAAACGGTATCACTACCATGTTGTGTAAGCCGTCACAGTTTAATTTGCACAACGCATTGCGATATTACAAGTACTTCTTTCGGTCACTGTAACCTTCTTGGTACCCTACTAGTATATAAATAAACTTATTTGTCCTACTTACCTTCCTCTCTAAAACAGGGTGTGAAATTATTTATCGACTGTGTTTGTTAACACTGTGTTTTATAACATTGTGTTTTAAACACAGTTATCGACAAACTAGTAATCATGAAATTATAGTAATTATGATTGATTGGTAGATTGTGAACAGATATCATGCAATTGAGAAATTGTTAAATGGCATCAAAGTGTTTGTGAAATATGAAGAAATATTGTATAAATTTATGTATCATTTGATTCGTTTTTCCGAAATTAGATGTATATCATTCACACGGTTTGGTATAAATCGTTTGTAAATGAAAAGTGTGAATATAAAATAGAGAAAACCAGAATCCCTAAAGAAGGTCCAACACAACAAAATTGAAAATGTTGCAGACTCGGTTTGATTGAGCCTGTTCATGGACGGTAATGGAAAGTGCAAGTTACCGTCCACGCCCCCTAGCACCGGCTTGAGCAGAATTCATTATTTAACACGAAAATGGTGAAATTTTTGAATTTACAAACATCCGCAGATGTGTTCATACGGCGGTCATCATGGAACCTTCAATGTGACACAGTAGCGCCATTCCATGAAAAGCGGCGTATGGTCCCCAAGTAAAAGAATGCTTTTGCCCTAAACGAGAGAACAATGGGCGGAATAAATAAAATGGAATTTTGAAAGGGGATCTGAGGTTATGAAGCCTGCATATCACAGATAAGACATCAAAAGACAAATTTAAAAAGCAGGCAACAGATCCTAAAGTCGAACTTTCCTTACATGATTACTTAAACAACTTACATTTATTATAAAATATTCATAATTTTTTAGACATGCTCGGTTATCTTGATTTGTTTCAAATACCTTACATTGGTGGAAGCTTTTGCCACCAGCAAGCCTGCAGTTCCGTTCTGTCTGACAAGGGATATAACTGTTGGCTAACTATAATCTTCATCTTCATATCCCCAGAATTGATAATCGACAGTTCCAGAATATGGAGACTCAGTAAGTCCATTAAAGAAATTCAGCAGCATAAGGTAAAAAGGCGCTGTAAAATTAACTTAAATATTACATACCTCGTCGTCATAAATCTTCAGCTGCTTGCAGGGGTTGACAGCAATTAATATATCACTGATATTCGTCTGAAAGAATAAAAATAACAAGGTGAAAGGTCAACAGAGCGGTGAGCAGTGTCAAGTAGACAACAACAAGGCGTATACAAAATTGACCTTTCTTTCTTGAGATATGACAAGGGTTTATTACATAATCTAAGTTTTGCAATGGATCTCAAAACACTTAACATGACATCTACGGTAATATAAAAATTAGTTTTGCAAGGGGTGTCCAAACGCCTTTCACGAAATTTACAAGGGAATTAACATTTTGTTTTGCAAAGGCATGAGAGGTATTAATTAAACCCCAATCGTGAAACATGGAAGGATAACGTGGATGAATCTAAATCCACATGGCTACATAATATAATTTTTCTGATCAGAGTTTCTACTACATACTGGATAATTGTGATATTTATGAAAGAAAAGTTCAAGAATTTTTTTAACAGCAATTTAAGTAATTTGTTTCTCGTAAATAGACCTTATATCATTTATTCTGCTAACATTTTGTAAATTATTGAATTGCACTTTGGTAAAAGGAATTTTTGTATACTTATCAAAGAAACATACTGGCATGTTTGGTATTAAAATTTGCAGCAATGTAATTGATACGACTGTTTACATTCAAACTGAAATTTGATCATTATTACAACTTTGGCTCAGAGGTGAAAATATAAAGTTGCAGATTTGTGGTTTTTGTAAATGGGTATTTTCTTGTATGTTTGTTTTTGTTTTTTTTCTCCCTTTTTTTTTTGGGGGGGGGGGGAAGGGGGCGAGCGAGGGGGGAGCGTTTTGATACGAAAGGTTTTGAACGGAATATCATTCAAACCGAATTCCATATGACGTTACGTCAGTTCAATGGAGTCTCAATCATTTTTGGTCATCCATGAACAAGATGGACGCAAAAAATAAATATTAATTGTCACGTTACTAGACAAAACAGCTCTAAAATATAAAAATTCTGAAACGGTTACTTTTAAATTTTCCCTTTTAAATTTTAAGACTACAAAAGAACTCAATGTAAAAGCATTGCATAGTGAATATTCATTCATATCTTATCAAAAAAAAATAAGTAATTTTTTATCATTGCCAAAATTCCGATATAGATTAACCTTTAAAAATCGGGTTTAAATTACGAGATAAGAACACAAGGCCGTCCAACTCTGTGGTTAATTGTGCGTTTTAAAGACTCTCCCTTACTGTTATTTAATAAAGGGATTTGCATTACATAATCACTGAAATGATTTCAAAGGTTATTATAATTCAACTTATATATATTATAGTGTATTAACGTTAATGTTGCCAGAAAAAGAATAAAAGGAGAATATATTTAAGCTTTGCATATAAAACGATAGCAGGCAAACTATCATGCGTTCATTCGGCCTTCTCAAAGTCACGCTGCAAGTGCTGTTGTATCTGTTAAATGAAGTATCGCTGTCAATGTCTATTGTTGCGTTTTAAAAAAAATTGATAACAATGAATCTTTATTTTCCAATTTAGAATTGAACAGTAAATATTCTATTTGTATTTGAAAGATGACCCTAGCGATGATTCCTTTTCGTTTCATTAACTTAAGCAATATGATCATATTTCTCAAGTATATTTTTTAAATCTAAAAACAGCTGCCAGTAAACGGCCAATCTTGTTTAATGTTAAACATACTTTTGTTTTTGTTTCAATTGATATTTAGTTAATTCTGACTTACTGAGTTATCCATTATGTTTTTTTTTATTTTCAAACTGACTTAAGGGTTAAGTCCCTGTTTGGGAAATAAGCGCAACAGGTGTACTCATATACTCCGAACAGCAGTGTACTGTGAAGTAATAACGGGAATATTGTGTTGTTTTTTACCGGGGTCCAGCTCTTGGAAAAAGTCCCCATTTACCAAGTTTTGCAAATCAATGGAATATTTCTTACATCAGTTAATGTTAAACTATAAAGTGATTCACAATATTATACAAAATTCAACTTCGGTATTCTAAAATAACGAAAAATGTTATGGATGAAAGTTGCAACTTTTGTACTTCAGAAGGTAAGTAAGATACTTCTAGAAATAATATTTAAAGCAATTTGTAAATGTTTTAAAAAAATTGTATTACAAGACCCGACAAAATATTGAAAAGGTAAAAGCAAAAAATAACATTGTTTTCAATTCATTTATTGTTTTGTTACATGCTTCATGTGTTATGTTGTTTTAGCATAGGAGAAGAGTCCGAACAAAACATGATAGAAACATAAGGTATATAAGTAATTAACATTTGTAAAACGGCAATACGTACATGGCAAGTCATTTACAGAGAACAATCACAATACATAAAAAAGATTTTTTATTTTCCCTTTTCGTTCAGTAGGGTAGTTATTTATTTAGTGTAATGATTTTGCAGCATAATTAATATGTATAAATTTAAATTATGTTTGACAACGTGTTCGTTATAGTATGAAAATAACATAAAATGATGTCTATTTCATATAATCATATTTTGACACCTGTCATGCATAACGAACGGGCAAACGAAGTATTTGTTTTTATAAGAGATTTAAACTGATTGTAAAGTTTAATGTGTCGACTGAATTTAACACAATTTTGCAGGGTTTATTTATTTTCTCATTTAAAGGGCCTTAAGTTAAGCGGTCTCACGTGGGGTTTTAGTTACTCACAAAAAGTGTTGATGGATTTATTTCTACTGGAATTAAGCAGTGTTCTCAAGTTTGGATGAATCTTTATCAAGTGATTTTGGATACATTTTACTATGAAATTTGTTGCAATGGCTTGATATACCGAAAGCTAGTGTTGCAGTGTTGTTGTCATTAAGGAAAACGTAAGTGTTAACAATAAATTGTTAATATCATAGATATGAGCTTGGTTTTGTTTTCAATAAATTGAAAGTTTTTGAGCTTTTTCTTATATCTGTGGTACCGATTTGATTTGCGCTCGTTTGCTAATAGATATTTCATGAACGGGAATGGCTAAAGACTTGGGGTTGGTCTCATTTGGAAGCTTAATACAAAGTTTAACGTAAAATAGTGATAAAAGTTTTTTTTAATTATCTGGAGAATTGCTTCTCAGCGTCCCGGTAAATGAACCCCTTGCTCATAGACTCGAATCTGGAGTTTCCGGCTTTCGCTTAAATAATAGTATATTTTTAAATGGGCTCATATTTCTTTTTTTTTGTTGACACATTTAAGATGAACACAGAGATTTTTTTTTATCAATGTGGTATTTTTTTCAGGTCCAATATTCGTACCTGTGAGCGCGACGTGAACGTGAAACGCGAATTTATGACATGTGACGGTGTAACGCGAGCTTGAAACCGATCACTACATCTAGTGATATTTCACGTTCTCGCACGGAGTTCACGGACGAGAAACCACCATGAAAGGTCCTCTGTCTATGCCAGATGTAACAGAAAAATTTATTGAAGCAATTACGAAATTCCCTATTCTGTACAACCAGTACCTAAAGGAGTGCATGGACAATAAAAGAATTCTGGAAAATGTTTAAATCAAAAAATAATTCTGACTTTGACATACATGATTTCTATAAACATTTCAAATAATTGACCTCAGAATTAAAAATGTATGAGGATGTAGATTATATAGATTTTTTAAATGATTTTGATTCTCATGTTTCTGCTGACTCATCGTTTTGAGAATTAAATGAAGCGTTAATATTGACATATTTTCTAACCAACAAAAATGGACGAAACAATTGTTTTCACGCTAACCTCTAACCGGATGAATGGAATAGTGTGAGCGTGAAAACTCACGCCTCACGTTCAAGATTCACGCTCACGCTAAACGTTCGCGCTCCCGTATGAATGGAATACTGGCCTTATTGTATGTTTTGTTTATGTTTTTGTCTTCTAATTTATTTAAGTTATATTTTTTCAAAGGTCGATCAATGTAGTTCCGTGTAGGATTGTTATAGGATCCCAATGACCTGAGCTGTTACAAAAAGAAAATTATATTAAACCCGAGGAAACTTTTTCCCCTGACGAAGTGAACAACATTTTGTTTAATATCAAACTTCCAAACATGGAAACGCTCTACCCTTCGGAATTCTTGAAAAAGGCGTTTTAGAAAAATAAAAAGTTAAATGTTGATGCTGCCCATAAAAGACGCCGCCAAATGATGTGAACAGTCACATGCAATCTTGAAAATCGTTTTTTTTTACAGTTAAATATCCGAAGTACTAATCAATGTTCTCTATGTTCTAAGTAAGTGCACGTTGTTTAATAATTAAGTTGCATATTTTTGTGAAAAATGTGAAAATGCCATGTCTGAAATTCTGAATTGTTTGTCTGTTGCGACAAAGATAGAAAGGTCTGTTTTTTAGATAACAAGTAAAATTTAAATGATTGATGTACTTAAAATGAATTAAAGTCTAAGACAGAGGTAACGAAAAATATCTTCGTTGCGCCGAGTGCAGTTAAATATTAATGTTAATTGCATAATGTTGGAATGATTTTGCGGACGAACTGTTCTGTTATTTTATAAAAAGCAAAAATATGTCTGTAATGTCAAATTATAGTTATGAATAAATTGTTTCATATAATTGTTACGTATTGTTTTCTCATTAACAAAAAAAATTAATTTACTTGATTAAACACAAGCCTGGAATCTAGGTATAGAACCACAGAATGTAAAAAAAATCTAGAGAGCAATTGTCACAGAATCCTTCAAAATAACCTATTGTAAATATTTGTGATACATTTTAAAATAAACGTACTTTTTCACCCAGTTAATCTGATTTATAACTCAACTGTTAACTATTTTCATGAATTAACACACCTTTCGCCTGTTTGCAAAAAAAAATCCATATCGCGTAAAAATCTCCGTTGCGTATTTTAGTCATACCCCTTGTTCCTTGCCCGAATTTGGTTCCCGTCATTAGACTCTGAAACTTGATGATTGAGCTAAGCGTACTTTCTTTACGGTTAAGAGAGAGAACCTCCTCTCTGATAGTTGGTGTGGTTTAGGCTTTGTAACTTGCAACTTAATGTTGTAGGGAAATGATATTGAGTTGTCAGGGTTCTCTTCCCTCCGTCAACGAAGATTAAATGCTAGCATACAGAGCATCCTATTAAATTTTGCGACAATTTAAGGCAGAGCCGTACTTCAACAGAGGCGGAGCAAATGAAGTGAGTGACACTGCCTCAGCCGCTACCTCTTGGTGGATTTTTTAAATTTGTATATCGATTTTTGTCGACAGTAGTGGAGTCAAAGGGCAAGGGATGGAGCGAAAGGTCGATTGTTGGGCGCAAGGCGATATTGAGCGTAGTCTACGAATTTCTATTAAGAAAATCTTTTAAAGTTAAAATGGACGTACTAAAATGTGAAGTTGGATAAATATGATTATATATAAGGAAAAATCTACTATAACTAGGTCTATCAACTATTGATAATTTTAGTCCGTACACCGACTGAGCATTACGTTTGTTTTGTTCATAGATACTCTGTGAATAAACAAACAAAATTTTACAGATATTATTGTAACTTTTTTTTTCTTTAACCAAGATTTGTACTGACTATATTCAGTTTATGATTGTAAAGTAAACAGTTTTATATACGCTTTGAGAGGAATATAATAAACTTAACAACAATCCTAGATAAGAGAGGAAGTATCTTGAAACATAACTGAAACACGTGCTATATCCTTAGAACGACTGACACTTTGTCAACCATTTTCATAGAGATTCCCCACGTTTCAAAAGTCTTTCAATTTCATGAAAACGTGGCTTATTTGTGTTAAATTTATCAATTACAGAAAGTCGTAGTAAAATAAACTCTGTAGTAGTGATCCATCAAATGTGCCCCGAACATTGCATAGTTTTGTCTCTGTTCTGCACCTTGAATATCTAAATTTTCGAAAAACATAACATTTTTGCAGGAACAATCCCGTTACACGTACTTGCTCAGAAACATTTGTTCGCGGTAGAACTGAAATATTCGATTTTGTCGAATTTGCACGGACACACGTTTTAAACTGACATAACCGTGTCAAAAATCATGATTGACCTCGAATAAGCGGCATCCTGTATTACGCAATGCATATGATTAAATGATCGGGCCTCATTCAAATTTGGAATCTAAATAATGGAATCTATACGGCAGCCATAGTTGACACATTCGCAATTACATTTATTACCTTATATAGTCGTTGAAGGGTTTTAACCCTTAATTATTTGTCTTTATAGGGTACATATACACGTATATCTCGTTCTCAACACTTGATCATGTACATTTTAACTTCTATATATAGATTTTATATATAAAGAGTAATAGACAACGCTCCTCCTAATACACCAAATTACACTAAATTAATATCGACTTTCGCTAAACATCGAACTTTTCGTTCCATCTCTTGCCTTTTGACTCCGCTTCTTTCGAAAAATATCGATTTACAAATTTAAGAACTCCTTCAGAAGTAATTTATGTTGCGCGAAGGACACGTTCTTATTACAGGTTGATATTTGTAATACACATTTTTAAAAAAATCCAAAGGGTAGAGCATTTTAATGGTTGGGAAGTTCAATATTCTACAAATTGTCGTTCACTTTGTCAGGGAAAAAAGTTTTCCAGCATAGATCATTGGAAACCTAAAACAACCCTACACGGAACTAAATTGTCTATTTTTAGGAAAAATACAACTTAAATGAATAACAAGACAAAAACATAAACAATACTTACTTTAAAATAGAGTGACATAAGAATCCCTAAAGAAAGCCCAACATGACACAATTGAAAATGTTGCAGGCTCGGTTTGATTGAGCCTGTTCATGGACGGTACTGTCAAGTGCAAACTACCGTCCACGCCCACTAGCACCGGCTTAAGTAGAATTCAACATTCAACATAAACCGGTAAAATTTAGAATTTTAAAACATCCGCAGATGTGTTCATATGGCGGTTATCATGGAACCTTCAATGTGACATGTAAGCCGTTTAAATAGGTCTTCCGCTCTATCTCGGTAATGTTTTTCGCACCACAATTTTGAAGTGGAACACATTTGCCGGGCGTGACTCTCTTTGTGAAAGATTTTTGTTATTCAATATCAAATTTCAAACTGATGAAGGGCTAATTCTCAAGAAAGTTTAAACTTGAACGTTTATTATTCTGAAATGATTTTAATACCAATCGTGACAAAATGTTTTATACATATTTCTAGATAGTTTTGATGTAAAACGAGTAAAGGTATGATAAAATGTTCTTTTTCTTCTTCTTTTCCTTCTACATATTATCTGAGTGGATGGTCTTTCAAAATATAATGTCAGTTTGACTTAATCTGCTATTTTCAAAAATGGGTCAAATTTAAGGTGTATTGAAAAAGAAAAGAAAAGGAGTGACAACCGCCATTTACCGCAAGTTACACCCTTTGATATGCTTCATCTTTATAACTCTCAAAATCCAGGTAACATTTCTCCCATAAGAAATGACCCTTTAACCTAAATTTATTTATTCCTTTATATGTGTAGGGGTCTAAGTGTCATGGATTAAGGTGTCGTAGGGGTCGAGGTGTCGAAGAGTCGATATGTCATAGAGTCGTACATAGACCCATATAACGGTTTCAATAAACTTGAAAAATAATTCAGTATCAAAATGTTTTCTTGTTTTGTAACATAATGCTATGACATATGTTTATTTAAAGTTTAACAGTAATCGACCAATGAAAACATTCGAATTATACGTATTCATGGTAATCCATATTTTGAATAAACTTTGATAAATATGAATGCCTTAGTTTGTGTAATATTTAGAGGTTGGCTTTGGATTTGAACATGAGATATGTGGAGATAAGACAATGCAATAAACAGACAATGAATTTTTGTATATGTCCAGTACATTAAGAGATGTGGAAATCAAAAACATATTTTCTTTCCCTTTTCTTTCGATGACTGACCAAACATTTATACAGAAGCTTAAGTGTACTCACATAAATAAGGTCACGATCATATCTCGCCTTCAGACACTTTTGGATGCTTTCAATAGACAAATCGTCCATGCGAGACAGATCATGTTGAAGCATCTCTGTCATCGCCATTCTGATTGGTCAGTTATCTGTACCGCGAACTGGTTAAAACGAACGGACAACCTGGTGCGATTAACTAATTTATGTTTGTACTCTGTGCATTACGAAGCTGAAATAAATAGAAACGAACGTTAATTTCCTGAAATATTTTGCAATAGTTTAACATTGAATATAATTGTTATTCATCAATATGTGCTCATTATAAGTTAAGATAAATTTGTCTAATTATAAAAAAGCTGATTACTTCACATATAAGCTTACACCAATTAAAAATAAAAAAGGTTATTTCACATTGAAGAAGCGTTTATCTGTGTTTTAGTTATTTTTATTTACTCGGATTTTGTCTATAATATAACAAAAGAATTGTTAAGTGAATAGTTATATATTTGTACCGATATTGTATAACACAATGATCAAAATGCGTTGTATTTCAATGACATTTAAGATTTTTAAACCAAATACTACTCTGGATAAAGAGATTTTTAAGTTGACGACTCTAGAAGTTTCAAATTACATGATTTTTCCTTTTTCCTTGTTCCTGTATCATATATATTCATACAATTTGTACAATCTGTGCATATAAGGTCTCGATTACATCAGTTTAACAAAAGAAAAAAAATATTAAAAATTGTTTTCCCCCATTCAAACTTTATACGAATTAATGCTTTTGGTTAATGGCAAATAAAAAAAATAACTGCTAATAGTAACGTATAAACGAATAAGACTACAGTTGATAGGTAAAATGGAATTAATTTCTATGAAAATCGGCTACAGTCGCTTTGTAATTTATCTTAATAATGTAAAAAATAACAGATTCTATCGAGGCACCCAGTGCAGACCAAGATCAGCCGATACAGTCATGTTAACAGGGTATACAGGGTAAAGGTATAGCGAACAGTGTGTTTAATGTGTTTTCTTTGTGATTGTTTTATCCAAATTAAAACTGCGTATCATTCGGCTAAAAAGCAGCCGGGACTTATTTGATTTTGAGTAAAACGCATGATTTACTATGGCAAAGCACGATTAGTTCTTTTCGAGTATTAAACATTATTGCAAAATAAATAAATATATTCACATATTTATGCTAAACATTTCAGTGCCCAATTTTTGTTTTCAATTTATTGAAAACATTGGTTCTTTACATTTTTGCCAATTTGACGAGAAATCCTTTTATATCTCAGTAAAAAAAATAATGGACAGCCGGTTGATTAACTATAATGTGGTAGCTTTTTGAGACTGAATAATTTAGAGCACAGAAAATGATGACGAATCAAATTCAGCTTAAAACAGGTTTTCCTTTTTTTACAACGGGTGCGGTGGAAAACTGCATCAGAGCAGGGACCGTTTATGTTTATCGCATATTCCAGATCGGTGTTAGCAATTAATTTTATATTTTTCCCTTTATTTTCGCTATTACCCGTTCAGACCTATTTTCGAATGTATACCCGCGTTAAAAAGATACACATCGACTTAAGAAGTGAAACGACGAAACCACTGCGCTGAATACCAGTGTGACGTTACTGAATTTCCTTATGTGTGAGAACGCTTCCCCTTAATTATGCATTCCCGAAAATATATGTTTAGCATAAATGCACTTTGTAAACTCAGGAGTCAGCTTCTTACTTAGAAAAAAAAATAGTTTCTTTACGTCAATTCTTTTGTTAGTGCAAATTTGGAGGTCTACATGAATTTCAAGATAATTGCTTTTTTATTATTTATGCTATTTTGTTGATAATGTTTTTATAATGTGAATAGTGATTGTATTTTGTTAAAGGGACAATTAAACTAAAAGTTGAGCTAACCAAAATTCCTTCTTGGGCAATACTAAATTTATATAGGCCTAAATAGGATTATAAACAGGCCTCCATTTACAGAAGCTGTAAAAAATACATGTACCTTTAAAGATATGTATGGGCAAGAGCTTGTATTAAGACGACCATCAAACTTATCTTATCAAACTCTTACCTATATCGCTGCAAATTGCCTCTTACAACTCGATATCAGATAAAAACTGAGAAAGTGTCAACATTTTAATTAAGCATCAAATTGTTTCCCCCCAGCAGTTACGTACAAACACGCTGCCTTTGGTCTACATGTAGATGGGGTTATTTAATCTTGCATGTAAAACGATGAGTATTCACATCATAATATGCAGTTTATTTCTGAATATAAAGTTATGCTTACTTTTTCTAGAAAATATAAACAGTTAGCAATTTATAACAGACATTTTTCTTAGAGTTAAAAGGATATCTATAATTACAGTGTTCTAAATTAGCAGTAGTACGATAGCCCGAAACAACCAAATTGTTCCTTGGGCTACCAATATTTTGCAGATACAAGCTCGACCGGGCTAACATATTTTCAGAGGCAATATAAACAACTATTTTAGTGTGGTGCTCCAATCTTTCCTTAGTCTCACTCATAACGTAATTGATAGTAAACAAATGTAATACATGCTCCAGCAAGTGATTACACACAATTATAAATGTTCATTTGATGAAATATCATCATCACTCTATTTACTATTGAATAAAATATATGTAAGTGGAGAATATCAATTTCGTTTGGGAAAGGTATAATAGTACCAAATTTAAAGAGCTGAAATATAGAACATGCAAAAGAATTACAGTGGTATTACATTGATAAATATTATTTCAAAAATCTACTCACAAGTTCTTCTGAATCTCGTATAATAACTGAATGGTCCAAAAAATATAATTGAAAATCAATACGGCTTCCAAAAAGATAAATCCACAGTCGATTGTATATTTCTTTTGAATTCCGTTATTACGAAAACACTCTCTCATTGGAAGAAACGTTACTCAGCCTTTGTCGATTTTGAAAAATGTTTTGAAAAGTTAGAAGATCATATATATTCATCAAACTTTTCCAAGAAAATATCAGCTGTAGACTTGTTAAGGCGATCCAAAGCATGAACATGTCTGTAAAAGCGGCAATTTAAATTTAATACAAAAATTCTGTATCCACCTTTTTCGAATCTAACATAGGTGCAAAAGAAGTGGATCCCAGCTTTAGCTTACCTTTTCTCTATTTCGTGAATAATTTAGTTAATAATATAAATACTAATTTTGAAGGATTGATTATTATCGGTATAATAAACTTTTTTGTTACTTTGTTTGCAGACGACGAAGTATTTTTTTAGCACGCACCGGAAGCATTACAGTCAATGCTTAATGACTTACAACTCTATTGTTTCAATTTGGGTATGACAATCAATACAAAAAAGACAAAAATAATGATTCTTGAACAAGGAAGATATTCTTCTTACGATTTCAGGCTAAATAACGGATCAATAGAAATTGTAACACAACTAAAACATTTAGGAGTGACTCTATTCAAGAACGGTCATTGGAATTGCACCCAAAAAACTCTTGCGTACGCTCTCAATAAGCTTTTTCGTATTCAATCACTTATAACTAAAGTCGTGGATAAATGCAAGCTTTTCGATAGTCTTGATAGGTATATTCTTAATTATGGGGCAGAAGTATTTGGATATGACAAAGCAAAGAATATTGAATTAGTTCATTGTAAATTTTAACGAATAGTACTAAATGTTAGGAAGTCAACACTTTTAGAGGGTTTGACGGGGAGCTTGACCGAAATCCAATGAGAAATCAAAGAAAAATATTCTTGTTGTATTGACTTAAGATTATAAATCTCGAGGAAAATTGTTAACTTAAGCGAATGTACAAGATCCTTAAAATTGATGCTGACAACGAAAATTCATATGGAGGAAAAAATTGGGTCTACCATATCAAATCTATTCATCAGGAGATAGGGATGTAATATTTATGATTAACTCATTCTGCTACTAAAAATAATTTCATTTCTATAAAAAACAGAATTGTGGACATATATTAACAAGACTTGTATCTTAACAGAAAAATAAGTAAATCAAGTAGATTATCTTCCTATTGTATTTTTAAAAATGAATTTAATCAATTTAATCAAGACTTATATCTAAGTGTTATAAATACGAATGAATTTAGACTGTCAGCAAATAATCTTGCCAAAGAACGCCTAGGGAAGAAAGAAAATGCCAAAAATTGTAACATGAATGTAATTGAAAATGACTTTTATTCCCTCCTTATATGTCCAAATTGTTATAACCTAAGGAAACAATGTATAAAACAATATTTTTGTAGGTTTCCTACTATTAAAATGTCGGTGACAAGTAGAAATCCTAAAGAAAATATTAATTTATCAAAATGTTCATATTTTGCATTTCAAAAAAGCGAGGTATAAAATATTTAGAATGAAATAAAAGGAAAATATGCAACTTTTAAGAGATTTATTTATTGTTCTGTTCTGTATTAAAATGTTGTATTGTACCATTCTTCTGCCAATTGTTAAATATTGTACAATGTTTGTAATACGTTTATCCCTTTTCATAATTATGAAACTGAAAGTATATTGGCTATATTTATGCTCATGCTATTTTATGCCAAATAAACTTTGTGTTCATATGTTAACGCTGCAAAAACCTCTATTTTCTTTTTATTGTTCTTGAAGAAATTTGTTAAGAACTTAAAAATATATTGACGAACATTATTTTGGACATGTCAAATAAATATCAGTAAACTTTGACTTCTAAAATGTTACATGGAAAACGGAAACTTTTCCCAAAAATAACAATTGTTGAAATATTGCTTTAAAATGCCTGTTTGAATAGCCGATGAAAATCAATCTTAAAATATTCAAGAAATATTTAATGTCATATAATTAAAATCATTAACAACTAGAATTTTTGAATTATTCTGCAGAAAACTGACAAATTTTTATTTGTCACATATTTTTGCGATGCAGCTTTTTAAAATTAAAAATGTCACCAAAGGGAAGCTCTGTATTGCTAATAGGTGTAAAATAACAATTTAAATAAAGTTTATTTAAATTTATTTTTTGAATTAAAATTGCTTAGGATATTGTTTATATCATTTAAGACAGAGATATTTACCAGTTTGTGTTGGTCACACACAAATTATATTTATTGAGGGAAGGTGGGTGGTGAAGTGAATCATGTAGTGTTCGAATGTTTTTAATTACTTTTTAGTGTTTCCCATTTTGATTACATTACTTTTAAGTATTTTACTTAATTAGCTTTTTCTCTGTCCAAACTCTGGCACTCCTCCCTCCCTTACTCTGCTTACTTATCATTCATGAAAACTGCTTAACTTAATCTGTATTAGACATACTTCTGGCTCTTAATAATAGAGAATGAATTGTTACAAATTATAATTATTTATTTCACATTTACTTCACACTGGAAGAATTAATTTTGAACCATGCCATTTGAAGCATGTCAATGTGTTATTTGTTTCTTCTTACAAGCAAAGGTGTCAGAAAATGTTAACCTACATGTCTTATGGTGCAATTGTAATATTAAAAGGTTTTTATGTTGGGGTAGAGAAATGTATTTTGTGTAAATGAATAATTATACCTATCCGGTAGCCCGACTCAAATCCGAATTTCGTACAATAAAGTTACTGTGTATTTATTGCCTTTGCGTGCTCCGCGTGTATTATCTATGTAATAAATTTGAGTGTATCTTCACATTGCTACAGTGTTATCAACTAAAACACCTGACCTCGCCTACTGAAAGTCTGCTAACCACATTTAATCATTTATCACTATAAGCACTGGTCTCTTCATGGAAAAAAGTCGGCTACAATAATTTCTGCCGAGTACGAGCCAAGTGCAGTTTTATGGGTAAGTGTTTGGAAAGACTCCCTGTGGTCGTCTTAATTGAAGCTCTTACCCATACCTACGGACAGCGCCATTTTGATATCAGGAAGTTTCACTTTAAGTTTCACTAATGAGCAATTTTTGTAGTTAAGTGTGGCCAGAAACATAATTCCAAATATTTCAAAATACCGTATCTGTGTTATTACTAAATTTGATCGGGCCTACCGTACGAATATGTCCCCTGTCCCCTTATCATGCTTATATGCAAAATATTCTCATTTGAAGCTAGGCTTTAATGTATTGAAAATAATGTAACGCTCTTACTGTTATTTGCATAATTTTCAGGACACACATAATTTTCTGTATGATGATCAATAAACTAAACAATAGTTGAAATGAGACACAATCTGTGGCATCTATTTTGAGCAATAAAAAGGGAAACTAAAGAAAAAAAGAGCATAAATTTGTAATCAACAGTATAACATATTAAGTCAAGAAAAAACACACATTTAATTTGGTAAAAATCTAATGATTTATTTTAATCGTTAGATTGGTTCGTGTGTTTAATTCAGAAGTAGTATAGTAAATATTTAAAAAATTACCTGCTCCAGTTCAATTCAGTCAAAAGTCCTTGTCAATTAAAGTTTTTAAACATTTATTTTAGCTTCCAATCTAACTACTAGTCAAAATAATTAATAAAGAGATGCGTATTTCGCTAGGTGTGACGCAGGAATGCGAAAACTATCTTGCCATTAATCTATTTAACGATTTACACTTCAAGGCGCCAATTCAACACTGTAAAAATTCATTCGCCAGGGCTTTTAATCTTTTGTTTAATGCAATCCCAAATGTATTTAATAATTGGAATACCCGTTACAAAATGTCCTGAAAAGACAAAAGAAATAATATGCATATTTTGCAATCATGGCACTGCGTGTTTAATATATTTTAATACAGTTGCCAATTCTTTATATAATAATAAAGCCTCCAATCTCAACCTTATTGCTATATTACAGTCTTTTTTTAAATGATGAAAGCTCAAGTGTCTTATTTACACATTAAAACTATAATACTTCAAATTTGAAAGAATATTTCATTTAAGGATAAAACAAAATGGGAT
Organism: Ruditapes philippinarum; assembly: GCF_026571515.1. Taxonomy (NCBI): domain Eukaryota; kingdom Metazoa; phylum Mollusca; class Bivalvia; order Venerida; family Veneridae; genus Ruditapes; species Ruditapes philippinarum. The sequence continues at coordinate 72,887 of NW_026856519.1, forward strand.
TAATTATCAAATTCACTCTTTTAAGATATTAACCGCTTGAAAATGAAACCTTTCTAAATATAGGAGAAATTCGTACAAATGGTGTGTGAAAATTACTGGGTGAGGTTTGAAAATGTCAATATCTCATGACTAAAGGAATCATCGTTTCTCCACAATATTTTAGATGTTTAATAAATATAACCAATTACAAATAGTGTACTACAAATTGTTATTATAATATATTTTTCCATAAAGTTATCAAACGGTTCAGCGCAACACGTTTCACATCTAGCAATACTTATCATACCATTCATTTATAATATTGATTTATGATATCTAAGTTTAAGGAGATATACTTGTTTGAGTGGTTAAAATCAAGAGAACTAAAAACATAAGATTTAAAATTCTGACAAAGGCCCAGCGATGCATTAGAAATGCAAAATCTGCAAAAGATAATAAATGACGAGTAAAATCAAAATCGGTTCCTTACCCGATTTAGGTGCAACGTGCTGAAGTGCTTTTCATTTTTGGGTCATTTTGCACTATAACAATGATATTGGTTAAAGAAGCGGAGTGAGGGCATTATCTGTAATTTTTGACTCGAGCTATTAGCCTAAACCTTCATCAAATGTTATAAAATCTCTTATACATTTACATGTAGTCCAATCATGTAAAAAGAGAAGTTCAGTCTAGTCCCTTTAAAATGAATCATGCGCCTCTCACATTTGACAGTTTGAATATCCTGTTCTTCTTTGGGGTGTGTTAGGCTCTTGAGAGTGTGCTACATTGATCAACTGAGTCACGATTTAACCTTTTATAATGCTGGTTTGACATAAAATCAAAACAATGTAGGCTTCACTATATACCGAGATTTTTTAACACGGAAGTGCAATATCAAATGATTATAAGGTACAACATAATTTTCAATTTGCAAATATAAGTTACAATACAGGAATAAATTATTTTTCTGTGTATGATATTTTATTTCAATTGTTCTAACGCTGCATACAAGATTTATAGACATAAGTGATCAAATATTTGCATATTTTGATAATGTTTAAATCACATAATAGTATTACATTTACAAAGGTAGATCATCATGTATAATACAGTTATAAAGTTGCAGTTTTTTTATTTTTAGTTGTATTTTACTTATAGTAAAAAATAATCATAACAACACATCAAAGACATTTGTGCATCAGATATAGATTTTTCATATACGACAGTAGTAGGGCATATTCATACAACATGCATAACCATCACTTTGTAAAAAAGAAATACTTTAGGTGTAGATAGATCCTACATGTGATAAAAGAATGAAATTTGATAATGAACATTGCATTCAATAATATACAATTTAACCCTGAATACGCTAAATATCAAACATTGACTTGTGTTTCTTTCAAAATGAACCACACTAGTCACCATTTTTAGGATTTTTTTTCAGTACTGCCTCTATAGCGAACTGTGCAGGCCATGATTTTGTTTTGCACTAAGTTTTTTATCGTGTTGAATCATGTCACTACAGATGTAGTTTCGTTTTGTTTATTGGGATCAGTTCAGTTCATATACAAAGAGCATAACACATTATATAAATTAAAAATACAAAAGTCGCTATGATGAACCACATGCAATATATCTCAGTGGACACCTTATATTTTGAAATTACATGTGGCGAACATTTTATAATAAAGTTATCTATTACAAAAGAAAAATGCGTATCATGAACAGTATGGAAAAGAATAACAAAGAAAATATTCGAAAATCATTGTCAGAGATAGTTTAATCCAGTTTTTTAATTCATAGTATATTCTAGAGGTGCCTACAACAGAATCGTTCAGTTGATAACAAAGCGACGATAATAAAGTCTCTATATATAAGTGGCAAAAATATAATGTTAAGAATTGCCATTTTAACATTTTTCATTCATTAATGAAATATACTTTATAATAATTTTGACACGTATTTATATTCTGTATCTTAAATATATTTTGATAAAAAATTTCGTGTGTTTCGTATGGGTTGAAAATTGACCCGCTTATATAAATACTGATTGACTGGAATGCGCGTGTAAGAAAAGGCACTATATCGTGTGTGATCATATTATTGACTTTCTGAAAGATGACAGTAAAATGCCTGATACACTGTGCTAGATACTTATACATACGGCCCGAAACTGACAGATCCCTACCCTCACCTTTTATAGGTGAAGACTTATTTGCGAAGAGTCTACCAAATAAGTTGAATGAATACAAGTATATGCGTAAATCTAAATTTAAGAAGAATGCACAAAATAGATTTAAAATAAATGAAGGAAAAATATTGCAAAACTAGTTAAGAATAATCTTAGAAATTTCTAGCAAACCTTGAATAATACATGTAAAAGTAAATCATCGCAATCACAGACATTAACAATGAATGATTTATATAGCCATTTTAGAACTCTTTTTGGTGTTGCATCGCAATCTAGAAATGAAGAAAATATGAGAACCATACAGACGAGAATTAAGATAAAACTTAAGTGAAACTGAAATTTGAACCGCTGTATTTTCACAAAAAATAATAAATCTCCAGGGATGGACACTTTTATCAGCGAAATGCTTAAGTCATAACATTATAATAGCACAACAATCTTTATTTCTCTCAATACATGTATGCATGCAAATATGAGGAATTAACAATAAATGATATAAACATACGAGGCTCAAAAAGAGTGACAAAAAAACATGCTAATCAATAATTACAAAATTAGAACTAATGTACTATAAATAACATAAGTATTTGCCGTGAATAGTTAAGTTCTCATCTTTTGAATAATACATTTAACACATTTACAAAATTTGAGAACTTCAGATTTGTGTTTAGTACACATACTATCTTTTAGTTTAGAAATGTTTGGTCGTTGATAATATACCTTTTAAAAAAGTTTTTTTGTAAATGAGCCGTATTGTATTTTATTGTATTTGAATAACAAAAGATTTAACCACAAGCACTGACATGTGCTCTTTTGTTAACAAATATGTTGTAATGAATTATTTTTTATTGTATCCACTAATCTGATAATTAGAATAAGACAGATCAGGGATTTATGCACTTATTGACTTGAGCAAGTCTTTGTCATTAAAAAATAGATAATGGCAGATTAGCGAGCAATTATGAAGGGTCTTTTACATTTATCAACGACTTTGGCTGAAGTTAAATAGACTATCTATTGTTTAGTTATCAATATTTCATAGCATTGCTTTTTTGTTTTGTATCATAAACATAATGGTCTGATCATTGTGCTTCATCATTCAATATTCTGTGTTGTTATAATATTAGAAAACTATAAAACCTTCATATGAATAAACTAGTATAAATTGGTCTGAAAAATATAAAAAAAATGAATTCAGAAGACATTTAATTGCACAATGGCGTGTATTAAACTGTGTAGTTGATGCATGTTCTATTGAATGTGACGGTGAAACTATGGACTCTTGTGTTCAATGGTTTACAGATGTTATTAATAATATAGTGTATTAATCAGTATTTAAGAAAACTACCATTATTGACCCAAATAGATTAGCATGAGATAATAAAGTATGTAAAAGAGCTGATTTTTGGTGTGAGCATCGGGATAAGTATTTCAAAATGACGTTTATTGTTGACAGTGAAGTTTGTTCTAGTGATAATAACCAAAAAAAGACATGGTTTGATAATTAATGTTTTCAAAAATTGGCTGCGTATAAGGGTGCGGTATCCAGATATAATTTATCTCACTCTTTTTCTGTTAAATAAAAGAAAAGAATGTAAATATCAATGTTGGACATCAAGGAAAAATGCTTTAAATAGTTCTCGTTGTCGAAAAATGAGCGATTTAATGAGGAAGTCACCAGAGGAATTTTGGAAAATATTCAAAACTACAAATTCTACCGTTTGTGGGGGACATATTTCAATTAGTGATTTTAAAGATTACTTTTATAATTAATGTCAGGGGAGAGCGAGGAAGTAAAAAATAATGACTATGATGATTTTATCAATGATTTAGGTGAGGTGATTTATGACAGTAGCACATTTGAGACCCCAGATGAACGTATCACAAATGAGGAAATCTTGAAAGCTATCATGCTATAAGCCTACACAACGCCCTCATTAGATAATATCATCTATGAATATTTTAAAGTGTCTGTCCCTCAAATAATTGACCCTTTGAATTTGTTCTTTAACCATATACAAGAAGACTATACAGGTAGAAATTTCCCAAGTCATGGGCGACACTCACTAGCTGTTTCTCTAAGTTGTTTACAATTATATTAACTGAAAGACTTGAATCATGGGTTGGAGACAACTGTGCATTGTCTGATGCCCAGTGTGGTTGATCCTGTTTTTATCTTACATTTACTGATACAAAGTCAAATTGAAAAACAAGAAGCGACTGTACTGCTGTTTCGTTGATTATAAAAAAGCGTATTACTGCATTGATAGGTCAAAGTTATGGTATAAACTTACTTAATTATGTATTGACGGTAAATTCCTGTCAAATACAAAATCAATGTGTAATGAGGTGATAGTGTGTGTTAAACATCTAGGAACATTATTTGATGTCTTCAATAGTAACATTGGTCTATTCCATGGGGAGATAACTTCTTCAATATTTTTCTATCTGTTCTTGCATGATATCGAATTACACCTGCAGGAAAATATTGACGTTGGTTAAAGTATCAGCAAAAAAAAAATCATTTTATTTATTGTTATTTGCTGACGATGCCGCTATCATTTCAGAGTCTAGGTCCGGTTTGCAGAAGTCTCTTGATAGTTTATGGTCCTATTGTAATCGTTGGAATTTGACAATTTACATGTGTATGTTGAAAAGACGAAAATATTTGTATTAAAAAAAGGTTGAAGATTTGATAATATTGATAATTGGTTTTATGATAATCAAATAATTTTGGTAGTAAATTATTTTAATTATACTAAGGTGTGGTATTCACGAGTAGCGGATTGTTCATGCAAGTTACAAAGACCTTAGCTGGCAAAGGGCTCAGATCTTTATATTCATTGTTACAATTGTAGCGTGACTATAAAGTACTAGTTGATACTAAGTTTAATTAATACTTTTGACGCCTATGTTTAATCAATTTTGAAACATGGCTGTGAAGTATTGGGGTTTATGAGTGCAGCAGTTTTGGAACGAGTACATAAAAATGTAGGTTTTTTTAAATGTTAAACACTCAACAAATACTTTGGTATTATATGTAGAATTGTGAAGATTTCCTTTATACATTGATAGGAATATTCGTATGATAAAATATTTTCTTTAGTTAAATGCAGTTAAAAAAGATAATCGTATATTGAGAACAATATTGAGAAAACTACGGAAGCACAGAGGGGACATTCCGATTTGATTTGATTTTTCTATCTCGTGGCCACGAGATATAACTCAGAAAAAATCCCTATGTAATGGCCACGAGATGTAACTAAAGACGGAAAACAAAACCCTATATCGTTCCCACGAGACACAACAAAGAAAACAAAGACACAAAGGGCTGCAAGCTCTGTTGTATTTTCTGATCTTTGCAATCTAAATCGTACTGTATATCTGTATATATTTTCCTGTATAAGTTTATTTTTATGTACTATAATTCATCTTGCAAAGCACTGGTCAGAGTTTGATACATACGGAATTTTGCATAACTACAGTAGTTGTGGATCAAAAAATCATTTATGTTCATTTTTTATGACAGCCACACTTTATCATTGCATATCATGGCTACTTCCTTAACAAGACACTTAAAAAAGAATTTAAAAAAAGTTGCCTCGACTGGGATTTGAACTCCAGACCTCTCACACACTAGACGAGCGCGTTACCTCTGCACCACGGAGAAGTTATATGAACGCTGTTTGAATAAAATCTAGTCATTCTAAATTTAGAACTTCCATTGCATTATTCCAATTTTGTAATCCTTATTAATTTCGAGGTATTTGGTTCAGGATAAACCTGTTGTTTAAAATTGAAGTAAGTAATTTAGCGAAAATATTCTCGCCCAAACAGTCCGACATGTAGAATCTATATATTCCACTACTCGGCAGTCGGATTTATTTGTGTAGTATTCGGTAATCGACATCGCTAAAAATAGCATTTTCATTGATTTAAATCAAATTCATCCGCGTAATTTGTGATTGTGCATTTATTGACAATTCTATAAGACAACGCTACTTTTAAACTTTGAATGCGTTGTAATTTGTTGGATACTTGTAACAAAATAAAAATATTTCTTTCTTTTAAATCGCTAGTTTTAAGCTGTTTCGGGAACTACTTGTTGTTAGGTTTGTCGAGAAATTCTGTGTCAGAGATTGAATGTCAGCTGCGTATTTACTGACCTTCGGTCAGAAAATACAAAAAAAACAGGAGACAAAAAATCCCTATCTCGTTCCCACGAGATATAAATCAGGTAAAAAAAAAACCACAAAGAAAAACAAAATTTACTATCTCGTGGCCACGAGTTATAACTCAGGAAAAAATCGGTATATCGTTGCCACGAAATATAATTCAGGAAGAAACAAAAATAAAAATTTTGCTATCTCGTGCTATCCCGCCCCCCCCCCCCCACCCCAAAAAGGTTATCACGAGTAAATCGGTCAATCAGCTTTTTGGGGAGGCTATGCCGACCCAATGTTAATAACCATCCGTCAAATCTTACTGCCGCGGTAATCAGGTCAAAAAATAGTACCTTGATTTTTTCTAAGCTGACTCATCCCTCATCACAGACATTTACAATATGAACTTTTATTTCATATCTGCGATTTGTAAAGATAATAATTCTCTGAAAAATTCTTGATTTTTTTTTTCAAAATCACTACTCCGTGACGTCATACTGCCGCGGTAATCAGGTTTAGGCATACGTACGTTGGTAATAAATAGTTCTGGTATGAAAACCCTTCTATATAATAACTTTATCAATATTTTTTAAACAAAAAGCATAAATGAAAATTTATAGGTAAATGCTTTAATTAGGTGGCAAAAATTCTTTATTATTTTTGATAACAATTTTCCAATTACTACGCAGCGACCAACTGTTTATGACGGGTCATTAACTAGAACGTTGCAACACCGTAGTCTCAAAATCATGCATGTTCTTTTGTTGTTATAAACCATTAATAGTCCTTAATATCTTTTTAAAGACAAATAATGGTAAACTGTCGCTTACATCAGAGACATGGATCATGCTTGCGTGATAGCTAAGGAAAACTAACTTATTAGTACACCTTAGGAGGCTGTACGCGGAAAACGCTCATAAACCGCTATATCATATAGCTGTTAGTAAATATTTTGCATACATTTAACTAAAAAATCACTAATGGTGATGAACATTTAGTTTGAAAACATTATATTCTTAAACCATGTATCGCCGAAAAAAAACTATTTAATTACAAAATCCGTAAGGACCCTCCGACAAAATTTCACCACAAGATTACATTTAATATTAGCAAAAAAAAACAAGCAATACTTATATTTTCATCTTACATAATTCATTAATCAAACTTTTAACATAAAAGTATCTTTTAAAAATATGTCTGGCAATTGACAGATCCCTACTCTGATCTTTTATTTGTAAAGGAATAAATTTAAACATGTGCTCTTTTGTTTAGGAATATTTTGTAGTGAAAGTCTTAATATATCCACTAATCTCATAATTAGAATTAGACAGGTCAGGGATTTATACAACCAGCAGTTTAGTTATCTACGCTCATTTTAATCCCAATAGAAACATTCAAATATTTGGGGTAAAAAACATGACCAAAGTACCTAGTAGTCGTTTACCCGGTGGTGATCCCATTAAACTGATCATAGATTCGAATATAAAACACAAATAGAAACATGTGTTTCGGTACAACAAAAATCGGAAGTAAAGTGAACAGTTAAATGACAGAAATATGTGGTCAAATATGTTTTAACAAGGAAATAATTATTTCAGAGAAAGACGCAAAGATCAGTCTTCAATCAAATGAATGACCCCGTATTGTGTAATTAGAAAGTTTATTCAATTCTAGGGCAACGAATCATAATTTGATAGTTCGTGTGTGATAAAATTTTCAATACAGATTATGAGATACATAAAAATATTAAAGAATAAGAAACTTTAAAAAACAAAACATAAAAAACGCATATATATACGAATGACTTACAATCGAGCATGGGAAATATATCAACATACCTTACGAAATTTTAATTTGAAAATGATATTTGCGCGCGCTGAAGTGATTAATGTTTATTTGAATAAATCAAATAAAAAGAACTTATATGTTTGTGTTCTAAAAAGAATTGGCGGCATAAGACGAATTTCGTTTTCATTTTACAACACTTGAAAAATTACTACAGAAAATATGTTGTTGTTTTATTGTTTTGTTTTCAACAAGAGTGTGTTTTAAATTCATTTTTCTCGGCCCCCGGGAAAACCATATGTCCGAATTATAGCATGGGGGAGTCTTTTTCAGCAAATTTTTCCTTTACCCCCATTTTTTGTTCTTAGTAATAAAGAGACGACAGATTGTCAAGGCATCAACTTTCGGGGATGACGAAAACAAAAACGGCTTTAAAATTAGCGTCAAACCTCCAAAAATTTTACGACAGGTCAACAACACCTCTGGAAAACTTGAGATGATTTGACCTGACCGCCGTGTGCCTTTTCGCGACGTGTACTTGGAGGGATTTGGAGAATTTTTTCAACAAAACCCCCAAAACACCTATTTAACCCCATTCATAGCACTGACGCTTCGATTCCTTATTGCGGAAAGGTCCAAAAAACCCAACGTAATAACCACACACTCTTTTTAAAAACCCGATTTTTCCCCGTATATATTTTAAGCTGTGAGGTTTTAAAATCCCAAATTGGTTGAGTGTTGGCGGTAAAAAAAAGAAGATAAAAAAAAAGAAGATATAACTTCCTGATCAATTTTCACTTAGGTTGATTCAATTTTGAATAAGCTTTGCAGATATGTATTTTTTCAAGAAATATTTAGCTTTAATATTATCCGAAGCCGTCAAAGTCAGCGACGAGTAATGAAATGGGAATAATTTTCTGAAACGTGATTTTTATTCGAGATTTGCTTCGGAGAAGACAACTTTCTGTCCGTAGAGCATGAATATTAATACTCATCACAAGACAGTGTCTTATTGATTTCAATTATGGTACATGTAAATATGTATAATTTTTATGTTCAATTAAAATGTTGCTTAACTTGCAGTTGTTATTATCATTCAATGATATTAAAATGACATAAAGTATTTATGATGAACAGTCCTAGAATATTTTGATAAGGAACCGTCAGTTGTAAAATGGTATTATATGATCTTTATAATGAACAGTCATCATACCTGCTGGTATGTCATTTTATAATGGTTTTTAGGTTTTTCTTTAACAATCCGAATGTAGACCTCAATGAAATGTTCTGGAATATTAACAAAATGAAATAGTCAACCATATTAACCATTTATATGAATGGCTGAACGATAAATGGCGCAATGTGCATATCTTCTTATTTAACAGCACATTTTAAGCAAAAAGAAAAGAAACTATAAGTCTGAAACATTCTGTCATAGCCTCCCCATCAGTACATTCAGTGCTTTGATTATTCTATCTATTTGCCATGAATTCATTCTATAGGCCGCAACATTGGCAAGTACAAGTGTCTACTTGTGCCGAAATCAACAAGCGCATCTTCGATTTTATTGGTCAGCTAACTCGTTACCACGACTTTGGTGTGGTCATCTGATTGGTCCACGAGGCAGCAAATTTTGTTGCGTTTTTTTCTGAGTTATATTCTCGTTGCCACGAGATAGAAAAAATAAAATCAAAATCAGAATGTCCCCTCTGTTCTTCCGTAGTAAACATATATATTATGATGATACAGTAAATTGTTCAACAAACTGGGCATCAATAGTAAAAAACATTCTTCAGTCAGCAGGATTCAATGAAGTCTGGTTATATCCCAATTATATAATATATATACATGTATATATAAAATATAATATAATATATATTGAAATTTGTTAAACATAGAAATGTTTTAGTCAAAATTAGACCGTCCTAACACAAACTTAATATCAAGTTAGGAAGACACAATAAATTACCAAGGAATGAACGAAAGTGCACTCTATAAAATTGAATTTTAATTTAAATTGAGGGATAGATTTTTTATAATATACTGACGTGTAAGTTTTGCTCTCTTTTCTGTTTTTTTTTTTTTTTTTTTTTTTTTTTTTTTAATTTCATTATTATTATATTATTTATTATAATTATTATTATCATTATTATTTGGATTTGTTTTTGAAATTGAAAATGTATCATTGTCACTGTTAAATACGCATTGAATATTCATCATGTAGATTTGTTAAGTTATAATTGGTGACGCCGGTGAGCGGTGTCGTCTCTTATGGAATGCTTTTTTGACCAATAGAAGGAGCTGTTATTATTAGCAGTTAATGTCATGTTGTGTTAATTAGTTTTATTTTGATTCGTAAAAATGCAAGCAAACAAATACACTGATATATTTGTATCTAATAACTTTATGTAAAAAGCATGTGCATTGTGATATTTTTTTCACAAAATTGCATGCTCAGTTTAACAGCTTGTCCCTTAGCTTTATTGGCTATTCTTAAAGCCGGATTCGTTTCGTTTCGTTTTATATACTGTAATGCCAAACCTTTTTTATACTGTAATGCCAAACCTTTTTCGTCAGCTGTTTAAAGTGATCTGTAGGTCCGAGAAAGGCTTTTTTTATATTTGTTAATTATATATATATATATATATTATATATATATATATATATATATATATATATATATATATATATATATATATATATATATATATATATTATATATATATATATATATATATATATATATATATATATATATATATATATATATATATATAATATATATATATATAGATATATATTTAAAATTGACCTACCAGTAAAACGATCACCTGCAAATGAGTATAAGGTTTGGTACTTGAACGGTTGTAAACGATTATCATATTGATTTTATCCATATTACGTTTTTCTATTGCACAAAATGATTGCTTTTACAAAGTGTACCAGTATGTTGAAAGCTATCAGATTTGCTGCAATGTAATTACTGCTGCCACATGGCCATCTAACTTTTATGAATACTTTTTACCATTTCTTTCCATGGCCTAATAAACTGAGCCTGCAACATTTTATTTTTTTTCTGTTTAGAGTGTTCTTTGGGGTTTCAGGGTTCTCTATGGGGAAGAAACTCAATTGAATTCTATCTAGAATATCTGTATTGTAAATACAAAAAAACTTTAGCACAATAATTATAGTAATATTGGTTCTACCATTCTGTCAAATAGCAACAGTTTAAACCTAACATCAAACTTTATTCTTGAGAAGATTGAATACAGGCAGTTTACACATTTTAATGCGTCCTCTGATAAAGATTTCATTGCATCCGTCATAGACCCATTTTACTTAAAGTTAACTCCAAGGAAACAACTTCTATTTTCTCACCATTAGTAAACCAATTATGCTCAATCTTTTTTCCTTTTTCTAATACACAAATATTTGTTGTCTTAACATTTATGTTCAGACTCCATTTAACAGAATATACATATAAGCTATCTTGCTGCGCTTGGAATCTTTGTGCATTTGTAGTAAATGCCACCATATCGTCTGCAAATAATAACATATATATATTCAGATAATTTAAATGTGCTTGCTAAAATCAATTTTTACGGTAACATCATTCATAAACAATATAAAAAATATGGGCGAGAGTGGTTCCTCTGACTTCAATCAAAGCGAAACATCAAAAAAAAAAAAAAATCAAATAAATATGTATGTGTCTAAACACAAACTGAGACAATATGTCCATTCAAATATAGGTGCGAATTGCAAATTGAACGAATGATTTTGAGGACGAACTGTTTTGCTATTTTACAAATAGCAAAAATATGTCTGTTGTATTAAATAATAGTTATGAATAAATTGTTTAATATAATCAATTCTTAGTAACGTATTTTTTCTTATTTATAAAAGATTAAACTACTTGATTCAATACAAGCCTTGAATCTAGGTCTAGAACCACTAAATGTAATAAAAATATCTAGGCAAAAGAGAACAATCATTACAGAATCCTTCAAAATAACATATTGTAAATAGTTGTGATACATTTTAAAATAAACGTACTTTTTCACTCAGTTAACCTGTTTTATAACTCAAATTTTAATTATGTTCATGAATTAACACACGTTTTGCTTGTTTTGCAAAATAATATTTCCGTTTCACTCGTATCCCAAAAAAATCTCCGTTGCGTATTTTAGTTTTACCCCATGTTCCCTGCCCGAATTACGTTCCCGTCATTAGACTCCGAAACTTAATGGTTGAACTAAGCGTACTTTCTTTACGGTTGAAAGAAAACTGCAAATCTGATAATGACGTGGTTTAGGCTTTGTAACTTGCATCCTAATATTGTAGGGAAGAGCTATTGAGTTGTACGGAATACCGTTAGGGCCATCGCGGTTATACGTTAAAATACAGAGGGCGACAATGCGAGAGTGCGACAGTGCGATGACGACAATGCGACAGTTCGATGACGACAATGCGACAGTGCGATGACAACAATGCGACAGTGCGATGGCGACAGAGCGATAGTGTTATCGCACTGTCGCCATCGCACTGTCGCATTGTCGTCATCGCACTGTCGCACTCTCGCATTGTCGTACTGTCGTCATCGCATTATCGCACTGTCGCCATCGCACTATCGCCCTGTCGTCATCGCGTTATCGCATTGTCGACTCTTGCCTTCTGGTGGACGGTTCTAAACTGCTTGCGAATAAGATGACGGTATAGAATATGGGATAATTTTACTTTTGTCAATATTTTTTTTTCTTCTTGTTTTTTCTTTTCCTTTTGTTATTTTTTGTTTGTTTCTTTTCTGTATACTAATAATGTTTATATGAAATCATAAATGAATAATAAGAATCATTTTATTTATAAATACTGAAAGAGTTATACATAGACGGAAAATGTAATAAATTGTGTGAAACTTTAATATACAATGTAATAGAAGTATTTCAGATGAAAATTATTTTATGTTGACATTTAAAAGATGCAAAAAAATTTAAAATCACTGTTTATTACTTGTATAAAAAAGACAAAAAAATTATATTCATAGATCGTCATCAGTGGTTTTATTGTTTTGTAAGATGTATAATTAACCAGGTTTTCAATTTTGAAAATCCTGGTTATTAGATTGGGGTATGGCGGGCGGATGGGCGGATGGGCGGCTGGGCGGATGGGCGGATGGGCGGGCGTCAAACGAAATTGTGTCCGCTCTGTAACTCTTCAACCCTTTGAAGAATTTTGATGAAACTTCAGACAAATGTTTACCACATCAAGATGACGTGCAGAACGCATGTTCCGCATGGCTGGCTCCAAGGTCAAGGTCACAGTGACATTAACATTGAAAATCCTGTCCGCTCTGTAACTCTTCAACCCTTTGAAGAATTTTGATGAAACTTCAGACAAATGTTTACCACATCAAGATGACGTGCAGAACGCATGTTCCGCATGGCTGGCTCCAAGGTCAAGGTCACAGTGACATTAACATTGAAAATCCTGTCCGCTCTGTAACTCTTCAACCCTTTGAAGAATTTTGATGAAACTTCAGACAAATGTTTACCACATCAAGATGACGTGCAGAACGCATGTTCCGCATGGCTGGCTCCAAGGTCAAGGTCACAGTGACATTAACATTGAAAATCCTGTCTGCTCTGTAACTCTTCAACCCTTTGAAGAATTTTGATGAAACTTCAGACAAATGTTTACCACATCAAGATGACGTGCAGAAACGCATGTTCCGCATGGCTGGCTCCAAGGTCAAGGTCACAGTGACATTAACATTGAAAATCCTGTCCGCTCTGTAACTCTTCAACCCTTTGAAGAATTTTGATGAAACTTCAGACAAATGTTTACCACATCAAGATGACGTGCAGAACGCATGTTCCGCATGGCTGGCTCCAAGGTCAAGGTCACAGTGACATTAACATTGAAAATCCTGTCCGCTCTGTAACTCTTCAACCCTTTGAAGAATTTTGATGAAACTTCAGACAAATGTTTACCACATCAGATGACGTGCATAACGCATGTTCCGCATGGCTGGCTCCAAGGTCAAGGTCACAGTGACATTAACATTGAAAATCCTGTCCGCTCTGTAACTCTTCAACCCTTTGAAGAATTTTGATGAAACTTCAGACAAATGTTTACCACATCAAGATGACGTGCAGAACGCATGTTCCGCATGGCTGGCTCCAAGGTCACAGTGACATTAACATTGAAAATCCTGTTTACATGATTTTAACTTGATTTGGCAGTCAAAGGTCATATCATCTTTGGAGGTAATTTAAAAAAGATATGATATATTATTTCATGTCTACTTTGTAACTTGAAAATTTTAAAAAATTTGAACTTTTCACAGAACCTTGGTCACCAGGTGCCCTGCGGCATATTGTCGGGGTTTTGCGATTGGATAATATTTGACCTAATTATTGCCCTTTGTTTTTTTTCCTTATATAGAATATATAGTGAACAATTTCTTCTGTGCTGAACTCCCTCTACAATTCTCAACGAATTTTGTTTAAACTTTCACAGAAGCTTTGTCATCATGTGCCCTGGCGCATATTGTCAGGGTTTTGTGATTGGATAATATTTGACCTAATTATTGCCCTTTGTTTTTTTTCCTTATATAGAATATATAGTGAACAAATTCTTCTGTGCTGAACTTGTCCTACATTTCTCAACGGATTTTGTTCAAACTTTCACAGAAGCTTTGTCACCAATCACCCTGGCACATATTGTCGGGGTTTTTGATTGGATAATTTTTGACCTAATTATGGCCCTTTGTTTTTTTTCCTTATACAGAATATATAGTGAACACTTCTTCAGTGGCAATTCCTCCTACATTATTCATGTTTTACATTGCACATAGTTACATTGTTTGTTGCTTGTATTTGTATTTCAAAAACAACATATTTATCTGCAATGGTGATAATTGAAAACCTGGTTTCATGGCATTGCCATGTTTCTTGTTTATTAATTATATTTATTAATTTATTAATCCAGAAAAATTCTTACTGTTTATTTTTGTTTGTTTTTTGTTGTTGTTGTTTTTTTTAAGGGAAACATGCAAAATTCGAATTACCAACTACCTTCCGGTAGGTAGTGGGGGATTAAAAATAACCAACTACCAGCTAGTAGGTAGTAGGTTATTTGAATATCCAACTACCAACTACCTATGAAATTGACGCTTCTTTAGATTTTTATCAATATTTAAGATCGAGCCATTTTTGGTGCTTGGTGAACATAGCGCTTTTATATTTCTTAAATATAGTAAATAAATATGATTAAATAAAAAAAAAGAAATATAAAAGATATACTATATTTCTGTGTCCACTTGTTTAATATATAGCCAAAGTGATTTTAGCTCAACCTTGAGAAACTGCTTATGAACAGATGAAAATGATATTTGCAGTGAAGTTTTAATTTATTTTGCAATGTTAGTAAAAATTCGTTTATGGTTTATGCCATATTTTCTTTTTATACTATATGGTCAGCAGACTTAACGTACGATGCTTTAGGTACACATGTATACTAGAATCTGCTGACCAGTTAACACATTTCCGCATAAGCATTTTGTGAAAAATGGCTGTTTTCATTCAAAACCCCCCTGTTACACAAGTTCAAATTGCTATGAAACTATAATGTCGCTGGTTCTACTCAGGTACCCGTTTGTGCCTAAAATAATGCACGGAAGGTCACATGAGGTCTTCTTTCACCAGTAAAGCTGGAACGTCGCCATATGACTTATACTGTGTCGGTGCGACGTAAGACCCAATCAATCAATCAACTATGAAACTAGAAAAAAATGCTTTAATACTGATCAAACTTGGCACAAATGTTTACTAAGCCATAGCATTTGAATCTTAATCTGACAACGAGGGGACATTTTAAAATCACTTTGTTGTGTTAATTTTTCCATCAAAGCTGCAAATTCCCTATGGGTCGGGATAGAGTGAAGGGCTTTCAGCGTTGGTTACCTTAAGATCGACCTGATGCCATTTTGAGCCTCTCACAAGTCCAATTTTTTCTTGGAGTTGATTGGGGCGGCAGTCACCCTTCAAACCCCCGTGCAGAAGAGGGTACCCCCTCTCTTGCACCCCGATGTGTCTGATAAATAGGGCATGGTTTTCACTATGTGAGGCATCAAAAGGCGTGAAAACACGTCCATATGAGGTAAAAGGTAAAACATATATAACAAGAGCACCGCTAGGCGGAGCATTATATGCCCTAAAGTGCTTTTTTTAGTAAGGATGAAGCATTTGTAAGACATTACATAAATTAAATAAAATATTACCTCCTTCAAACAGCAATCCTCCAATAAAGTTTGAATATTGTGGGCCAAATGGAACTTAAGTTATACTCTGGAAACTGTTTTCAGTTTTGAGGTAATAGCGACCTTGAACTTTGACTTTGTGACCCGCAAAATCAATAGGGGTCTCATACTCAATATGGACAACCATCCTATGAAGTTTGGGCACTATGGGCCAAATTGAAATTAAGGTAGCTCGCTACTTTCCGACCGAAATTTGACAAAATCTCAGATCTTGATGATTTTTGGTATACAGACATGAAGATATGTAAGCTTTACTTCTGCAGCATTATTTCATACATAAAGAGCGTTACTATGACGTCAAAGCGCCCCTTTATCGGTGACGGTGAAATTGCGTCTTTTTTTTATCAATAAACCGGTCTGTTCTTATCAATTTTCATCCGAATTCCTTCATTTTTATTTTATGATGTTCAGTAAATGTATGTCTTTGTAATGATGTCTTTCTTGAACATTTGCTTAATACTCTGCGATTCTACGTTATTTTCCCCCACGTCCTGACGTCAATATATGATGCAAATATCTCGCGATATTGAATAAAGATTGTGAAATAACAGAAAATCAACACGGTGAATTTTGCTATAATTTTTTAAACATGTAGTGAAGTCATGAAAGAAAATATTTATGCAATAAAAATATAGGGTCAACGCGTAAGATATTTTGCTATTACTATTGAATATAAAATAAAGGGTGAGTAAAACGTAATACTTTTGGTGACGTCAAATACTTTTCTCAAGGAAATTTTCACGACATTTTGGATTAATATCATACTGACAGAAATAAAAATATGTGAAAACCATCAACAACAATAGTATTTAGACATATTCCGTGAAAATGTTATTTTAAAATTCATTTCGATGAATAACTTCAATACTGTCTGCAAAAGTTGGTGTCAATCTCTGAAATACTCCAACGAATGGTTATAAATACCTCGAGGACTGAAGGACAATTCAGAATATTGAAAGATATAATTAAAATGCCACCTAAGTGGAAATAATAAAAACATAAATTTTGCAAAGAATGTCAGAAAAAAAGAATGAAAAGGCTGGTGCAGTCGCAGTGTCATCATGTTATGTGTATCTCAGTACTACATAAACTTTCATGTTATCATATGTAACAATACAATTTTGAATTGTATATATCAGTTAGTAGGAAAAATCAAATTTACGTTTCAAAAATGTATGATCAACTGGAAGTAACAACGATTTGTACGTAAGTCATGATTCACTGGTAGTCTTAATTATATTATAAAATCTAGCAGATATTTAATTCAAAACTTTTCTACACGTATAAAAAATTATTTATTAACAGCCATCAGTTATTCCATTTTCTCTCGCAGCTAAATACTAGTAATTTATATTCCTGCACTAAGCGTGAGACTCAGATTTAAAGTATGAATCACGCTCTCGTGCTATGGTTTTAATTTCTCACGTATTTCACATAGTTACAGATATTTACTAGCGCATCTTTGAGGCGATCTGAAGCCGCGATCATTTATCGATTCGAGGCGAAAGTTTCCGTTGATTTATTTTGTATGTTCATAAGCGGAGAATTTTGCATATTAAATACAGTTTTCCGTGTATTGAAGACGATCCTCAATTTGTGTGAATATGGTTGTGGGAGAAGCTCGTTTTTTGTCTGCACATAATGCAGTGCTATGTAGAGCCTATGAGAATAATGAACTATGCATTTTATGTTTTATATCTTCTTTTTTTAATATTGGGTTTAACGCCGCTTTCAACAGTATTTCAATTATAGCGGAGGGAATTTAACGAAACCAGTGTTTCTCACAGACAGGAGTCCGAGGTGGACCTTGAAACCTTTTATACACAGTAACCAATTCTAAAGGATAATCTATTAGTACAATACGCAATCGTGTCTCGAATCCATGCCTTCCGAATTCAGCGTAAGACCACTTTACCGATTACACCGTGGCAACAGAAGAATATTCAAAGTTAAAAACCTGATTATGTTCTCCCTTAATAAGGGAGAGGTCCACTTTGTTGTTTACATCATAAACACGTGTTTTTGGTTGTTGTTTTTTTCTTGTTTTTGGTTGTTGTTTTTTTTGTTTTGTTTTAAAGCAAACTGTATTGTATTAAAAATGAACACGATAATGTCAACATAATACATTATTCACACAAGATGCACATGTTATTTAATAATTATATTTTGTATTTAGTATAACCTCTACAGAGAAATGCCTTTTGTTGCTTAGAGTGGTTGCTCTACAGAGGTAAAATGTAGTGGAACTCTTTAGAAATAAATAATATTTTGAGGGCCGCTATGTTATATTGTAATGAAAAAGCGGTAAGTATGTATACATAAATCCGAGTTGAGTAATGGTTATATTGGGTGTTCGAGTCTGCAGTTGCGAATATGCTAATATTTTTTTTTTATTCAGTATGATTTTTGCTTCCAAAATGTTTTATAGTTTGTCACATAAGTGCTCATTTTCTAATTATCATGACATTTTAATTAGATTATAATTATATAATCTATGTATTGCACAGACTTAAAAATGGTAAGCAAAAATAAAAATAAAATAAATGATTTTATTTCTTGTACAGTTTGTTTTTAAATTTTCTTAACATATTTGATAATTATTTCTGAATTTTATTTATCACTTATTTCGGCACATTTGTATGCATTTATGAAAGTGTTTAAAAGCTGAATGTAATGTAAAATAAATATTCTAACGGGTATAAGCTAAGCGACCATATATTCTTACTTCATTCATACAGCAATATGTGAATCTTATTTTTTGCGCTGAAACTATTTAATTCATATAATAATATAACACTTTTCACTCTTTCATTACAAACATCAAAATATAAAATTAAAATTAAAAGATGTATGAGACTTTGTCCTGCAAATTAGAAAAGTATTTAAAAAGGCATTGTCGGATTAAACATTGTAAATGTGCTCATCTAGCGCATGCTTTCAATGAGAAAATAATCAACAATTTAAAAAATATACACTTCATCAAGTCCCTGTGTTGTACATATACTTACTATCGTAATGTTTGACGTTAGGAAATTGTTATTAAAATTTTGGTATTGTTCTTTGAACTCCAATATCTATTAACGTCACCAAAACCATTACGTTTTCTTCACCCTTTATCTTATTTTAAAACAGTGATAGCAAAATATCTTACGCGTTGACCCTATAATTTTATTGCATAAATATTTTCCTGCACTATCTCACTACACGCTCTGAAAATTATAGCAAAATTCACCGTGTTGAACTTTTTTTATTACACAATCTTCATTGCCATATCGCGCGATATTTGCATTAAATATGGACGTCAGAACGTAGAAAAAAATGACGTAGAATCGGAGACTGTTAAGTAAATGTTAAAGAAAGACATAATGACAAAGACATACATTTACTGAACATTATAAAATTAAAACGGAGAAAATCGGATGGAAATTGATAAGAATAGACTGGTTTACTGATAAAAAGACGCAATGTCGCCACCACCGATAGAGGGCGCTTTGGCGTCATAGTAACGCTGTTTATTTATTAAATAATACTGCAGAAGTAAAGCTCACATATCTATATGTTTGTATACCAAAAATCATCAAGATCTGAGATGTTGTCAAATTTCGGTCGGAAAGTAGCGAGCTACCTTAAATTGACAAAAGTAAAATTATCCCATATTCTATACCGTCAGCTTATTCGCCAGCAGTTTAGAACCGTCCACCAGAAGACGATAGTCGAGAGTGCGACAATGCGATGACGAGAGTGCGACATTGTGATGACGAGAGTGCGACAATGCGATGACGAGAGTGCGACAGTGCGATGACGAGAGTGCGACAATGCGATGACGAGAGTGCGACAGTGCGATGACGAGAGTTCGACAGTGCGATGACGAGAGTGCGACAATGCGAGAGTGCGACAGTGCGATGACGAGAGTGCGACAGTGGGATGACGACAGTGCGACAATGCGACAGTGCGATGGCGAGAGTGCGACAATTCGATGACGAGGGTGCGACAATGCGATGACGAGAGTGCGACAGTGCGATGACGAGGGTGCGACGATGCGAGAGTGATACAGTGCGATGGTGAGAGTGTGACAATGCGAGAGTGCGACAGTGCGATGACGAAATTTATTTAGAAATAAAGGCTAGTGTTTAATCTTTACAAAAATAGATACTGTAAATGTATAAGTACAATTATGCTCACTTTTAAAGTGACCTGTTTTAAATAATGACCAATAACTGTCTAACATCTGTTTAAGTAAAAATTATCATACAATATATAAATTGTTACTTTAATTAAGACTATTTGTAAGTAAGTTTGTCTTTTTCATATTAGTTTAGATAAGAATTAATCTACCTGTTAATTGAAATATATTAAAATATCTGTCACGGTTTAGAACTGTTCACTATTTAGGGAAGAAAAAATATGTAAGCAGCCAGAGAGCTCATTCGCTACTGCCGAGGTATATTATTCTGTTGGTCACAGGTTCGAGTTCTGGCCAAGCTGAAAGTTTTTCTCATCTTGTGACTGCATTTAACCCTGAGTTTAATTCACTATGCTCTGTAAATGTCAGAAGGTCGTGGATACAAATCAATATAGCGGGGAAGTATGATATGATTGAAAACTGTACATTATTAAATAGATAATGTGTAGCCGGCCGGATAGCTCAGTTGGTCTTCTGACAGTCATGGGTTCGAGTCATGGTTAGGTAGTTTCAGTCAGGGTTTAGAAGTCGTTTTTCAACGGACAAATGTTTGATTAATTTAACAGACTATATTAAATTTGAAATGGACAAAGGTATTATTGTATGCATGCTACTTTTAGGTCTACAAAAGGCATTTGATACAGTTGATCACGCTATACTGCACATAAAACTTCAAGCATCTGCCATAGGTAATGACATGTTAGATAAAGATAAACGAATAATTATTTATTATATACATGTATTCATATGATCTTTAAGTATTTTTGTTATCTCATTCATCAGTCTCTCATTTCATAAACCATTATTTTGCAATGATATATGTTCATGTCATGTGTCATTTATGTATTATATGTTGTATTTGAATGTATATGTAAAATGGTGATGAGCTTTTTATGCTTAAACCAAGAAATAAAATTTATGTTCTGTTCTGTTCTGCTGAGTGGTTTGACGGTGAATGTCGACAGGCTAAGTGTGCTTTTTCTATTCACTTTCTGTTTAAAATGAACAAAAACCGGACAATTTTCGTTTCAAACACATACGTATATTTAATATTAGTTAGACGTAAAAGACAGAAATTTGAAAGTAAAAAATAAAACTAATTGAACATAAAATTAATGTCATTCAAAATTAAAAGTCTCTTGGAAATTTCTTCGTTGAAAAAATGAGAATGGAAGAGGCACATTAACTGTAGATGATTTTTAAAAATATTATCCAAATCTTTTCAAAATGAAATACAAACCCCTTTGAATAATGAAGCTGAGGAATGTTGTTCAAAATATGATTTTAATGCAAATAAGTGTATTTTTGAGGACTTAGAAAAGCCAATCGCAATTACTGAAGTCGAATTAATTGTAAAATACTTAAAAGAAATAAAGCTTATGGTAGTGATGATGTTTTGACCGAACACTTTATAGAATGTTATAACATACTATTGGTACATTTGGTAGATAAAATAAGTGTTTTGAATAATTGACATTTTTCATCTGATTGGTCTAACAGTATTACAGAGCTTATTTTAAAAAGAACGACCCATTCCGATATACGGAATCATTTGAGACATCTCACTTGTTAGTTGCTTATCGAGAATATTTACTGGAATTTAACCTTATATTGCATTAACATTCTTTGAAAAAATGCTGTTTTCATTGAAAAGCCTCCAGTTACAAATTCATACTGCTATGAAACTATAAAAAATGCTTCAATACTGATTAAACTTGGCACAAATGTTGACTGGCCTAAAGCCTTTATAAAAGCGTGCTCTTAAAATTCCTGTACAATGGCATCGGGGAACGTCTCAAGTTTGCCAAAAAAAATCACTATTTTGCGTTATTTCTTTTTCATCAAAACTAATTTCAAAATGCTGTATCTTCTCAATGGATCGAGATAGAATGAAAGGCTTTTAAGCGTTGGTTACACGTTACCTAAAAATCGAGCTGAGGCTATTTTTGCCCCATTCACCCCAAAACAATAGGCCACACGTCCCCCTCTGGCATCTCCTTGATGTACTTTTTTGATAGGGGCGGCATTTAAACACAGTGTTTCGGGCCTAATTATGGGCAAATGTCCACTATTTGAGGCCTCAAAAACTGGGATGAAAAGCCGTCAAAACACGTCTAAAAGGTTAAATAAACGGCTGAGATATTGGTATGAATAAACATGATATCAAGTGGGTTTCTCAGTTTGGTTTTCGCAAGGGTCGTTCGGTAAATGCAATATTTGTATTAAACGCTATAGTACATTTCATTTCAAATGAAAATAAACGTCTGTATTGTGGTTGATATGAAAAGAGAGCATTTGATACTGTGTTTTTAAACGGCCTATGGATAAAATTTCATACATTTGATATTGATGAAAAATTATTAAGAAAATTAAGGGATATGTATTCACAAGATAAAGTTTGTATCAAACTTTAAGGTTGTAATTCATATTCTGACAATTTTTATTATGCCGTATAAATCAACTAGAGGTAATATCCCATTTATTGATCTCATTATTTTTGATGATCTTGACCTATTTTTACAAAAAGGATCTGACAGTAGTTTAACATTCATATTTTTTTTATTTTATGGAGGCGTCCGTGGCTAAGTGGTTAATTTCGTTGACCCTCACCGCCATTGGCTTGAATACCGGCAGGAACTTTGGATTCTTTCATGTGAGGAAACTATCCAGCCTGCTTACGGTACGTCGGTGGTTCTACTCAGGTGCCCGCTCGTGTCTGAAAAAATGAACAGAAAGGCCCCGAGGTCTTCCTCCACCAATAAAGCTGGAACGCCGCCGTATGACCTATACTGCGTCGGTGTGGCGTAAAACCCAAACAAACAAACAAATAACTATTATGCTTTTACAGACGGCATACTATTTTCGTTAGTGACACTTTTGCGATGTCCAAAATAGTCTAGATGTGTTATATACATACTGTCACAAATGGGGCGTAGAAGTTAATACCCACAAAACAAAAAAGTTGTTTTTTATGAAGCAACATGAGCAAAGGACATATAATAATGAAAAATAGAAATAGCTTACAACTTCAATAACGTTGGGATTGTTTACAACTATATGGGTACATTTGAATTTCATATAAAACCAAGAAACGTTGGTTGGCAAAGACTTAAAGGCTCTTAATATTTTGATGTACTTCATTTGAGCCGCATTAAAAAAGGAAACCATTATTAATTTATTATTTATTTCTTATTATAACTGGAACGTGTACTGACCCAAATTATACGTGTTGCCATTTTAAGGAAACGTTTATTGACATGAATTTCATGTATATCTGTTGTCATTTTGTTGATGTTTGTATCATTTTATTTGTCGGCACCTATTTATAAAATGAACCAACAATTATCATTATATAACTGTTATTAAAGTAATAGCCTGTATTCAAGGAAATTTGCAATTAAAATGATATTTTTAATTCGTATTTGTAAGTTTTATTTTAACCGATACAATTAATCAAGAACCAATAGATAACTCATTTTGATGATGCAGCTTTATTATGTCATAGTTACATCATGTTTTTTACTGTATTAATACTATATAATATGAGTTTGAAACGTAAATACATCTACATATGTTGAAGATTATGAAGACGGACAGAGAGACATCGAGTAGTTTTAAAACAAGTCATTGGAAAATAACAAACGCTGGAAGTTAAAAAAACAGATACATCTTTTGTGGATATTGTAAGATTGAAATAAGTCTAAGTCGCTCATTTGACAGGTTTACATTCCTTTAGTTCACTGTGATAACTATCATGAAATCTAAATACTCTAACCTCATCCACGTGGGTCAGGTTGAAAAACCAACTTTTTTCCTTTATATGGAGAAAATTTATGCTCCCTGGACTGCTTAGTATATCCCTTTAATGGAAATTTATAAAATATTGGATGAAAAATTCAAATCGAAGATATGAAAATTTTGCCTGTGTCTCCCTTTAAATGGATTTGATACTCCAAAACATATTATATATGTCAAGCAGGCTATTCTTTATACATGTATATTGAATTAGATTTTCTGAGAGCAACCTACTGTAGGTATAATCATGTATGTGCATTGATTAACTTGATTAAAAGGAATTTCATTTTAGGTATTCTTAAGTTCGGACAACTCAAGGTGTCCAATCTGTATGGAAAGAAATAGAGAATAATTTTATACCACATAGTCATATCCTCTACAAAATATGCGCTGTAACACAATAATCCAGCGGCAATCATCTGTGACAGTTTTGTACAACAACCATCAAGTGCATAGGAAACATTCACTTTCATAATATCAGACATAATCAGCATTTTCAGTTGCATTCTTTGTTTTTTACGTTTTTTATCATCACATTTAGCGATCAATCCAACTTATAGTTTTTGCACTTTTTATGTTGGGATGATCACATATATCAGAAATTCTGAGCTTTTTTGTTAAAGGCACAATTCTACATAGCTGGAACATATACCCTGTCGAAAGAGGATGCCATGTGAGTCGCATGCCATACCATAACGTCATTTCAACGCATTTTATGAATGAACCGCGTTAAAATGACATCATTTGGTGCATTTTAGAAAGGAACTATGTGATAATGATGGCGTCATTTCGCTTTTTTTGTTTTTATGTTGTAAATCCATACACTATTGTAAAAAAAAGTTATTGATGAAATGGCATTATTTTTCATGAACAAATATCTTATTAAGGTAAACTATTTTAAATATGGAAGAATATGCAAGGAATTATATGTGACATATGTTAGCGGTTCAGATAGAAATATCCGACTCTTGGGTATTCGCCTATGGGCGATAACTCGGCAATGGGGTACCCTCGAGACGGCTATTTCGATCCGAACCATAACATATAACAGATATCATTAATATCACTTTGATTCATTCATATGAGTCATTATATCTAGTACGGACATTCCTTACTTAGTCCTCTGGTTGAAGTAAGAGGTCATTTTGGTCAAGTTCAAGGTCAACATTTTTGGAGGGTAAATATCTTGAAATGATCTATAACTTTGGATGGAGGCAGTTGTCATTTCATACACGGTCAAGGTTACCAGACTGTTACTGATAGATTTTTAAACTTTTAATTTATGCAGCCTATTTTACTGACTAAGCTGGGCGGTCATATCACTTTTGGTGAAGTAAGGAGTCGCTGGGGCAGAGCTCACTTATACTTTGGCTCTTACCTCCTTTATTTAATGACTTATGTTCGTTGAAATACTTTTGGCTAGACAAATGTTCGTATTCGGGGATCATCCATCGCCTTAAAAGACTTTTTTACATATACTTAATTTTTGTATCGGGCAAATCACAAGAAGTATAATATGTAATTTCATGAAAACTTAAAGATCAATAGACTACATAATGGCAACATTCACATGACCTAGATCTCTAGCTTCAAGATATAAAGTACACTAAGAGGTCATACCTTCTTCCTCCAATACCAAGGTCACATTATATCTGTGTCTTTTGAATAAACTACATAAATGCTGAGCATGATGAGTCGGTTTGTCATGCGCAAGACCTAGACCCTTAGATCCAATGTAAATGTCACTGTTAGAGATCAGAGGTGAGCGGTTTGAAAATCTTTTCCAGCGAACACTTCTGTCATGCATCATGGGGTTTTGAAATTGAATTGTAAATAGGCACGCATCTATAGCATGTTTATTGTACTAAGTCGCGAAAGCAAACCAATACGAGAATGTTTCTAATCTTTAATTCAATCCAAGTGTGTACGGTTTTAACTGAAAATACAGTTAAAAAAGATCTTATAATATAATAGTCAAATAGTAAGAAAACATGATGTTTTAAGAACAATTAAGTCTCTGTATTACAGTATAACATTATTCTAAAATACCATACAGCCAGATATCTATATAATACCAGCTATTATAAGCTATTAATTCGAGCTATTAATCGTACAAGCTATTACAAATGCTAAAACTGAAGTACTAACCTTTTGGGTATGAAAACATATAAAATGTTTGATCAGGATTTCTTCTCCAAATTTACAATAAATGTTAACAGAGAATAACAGGTAAGTTGTGTTGGGAATAAATACATACACTGTTGTGGTGTACAACTTGCACAAATGACGAAAAACCCCGTCTGAAAAGACTGAAACACATGAACGCTGAGAACACGTTGACTCGTATAAAACTTTTACGAATAGACACAGCGTACCGGACGGATATGCGGTAACATACCGCCTAAACTTTCATAAACACCTTAATTAGATATTTTTCACAGCCCCCCTCTCCCCTGTTATGTCTCAGAAAAACACAAAAATACCCAAATATTTGAACATGAAACTTTATATAACGCGAATATGAATAAACATTACATATTTCAACATATTTTATTTTTATCCAAAAATAAAATTTTCAGGAGATCTGCTTTAACAATGGACTCCTAAATTGTGTAACTGAACACTGTCACTTTGCAATACATCAGTTCCATATATCTGAATCAAAATATCTAACACCTCACAAGTAGAACTAGTTCTACCTTGAGAGGATCCAGGTCTTTATGCCAAACTCTACGACCCTGTAAAGGTTATATATTATATACAGGGACAATAGGTCGAAAATTGATGATAGTAGACACTTCGACAATAAGGGTTACTAAAACATCATGTCTCAAACTCTTAAAGGGACTCAACTGAGGTTTAAAAGTCTAAAAACATAACATTTGAATATCTTACATAAATGAGGTGGGGCACTTTAAACAGAAATATATACAAAGATAGTTAAGAAAATTTAATATACTTTGAAATAAATTGAAAACCGTATTTTTATGCTTTTCTTAGCCCGATTTGAGTGAAAACCGTTTGAACGCTTTTCATTTAGTGTCATTTTTTTACATTTTGAATAATTTTGCTGGAAAAACGAAATGCGCGAATGATCTGAAATTTTGCACAAAGATTAGTGGTCTAAACGTTTATCAAATGGTACATTTATCTAAAAAAAATGTTGAGTCCAATCAAGTCAAAAAAACCTCAGTGGAGGGACTCATCAAGTAACGTTTCTTCAAAGATGCGAAGGGCGACACCAATTATCCGCTCTGACGGCTATTGAAAACCCACTGACAATCATAAGATTGCAAGAAGCCTTGAGTTCTCTCATCTTCAACATTTATAACAAAAAGTGGCACCAACAAAATTTGATCCACGATCAGATCGGAACTGTCTGACCTTACCACGCAAAGAGAAAAACCTACGGAGGACATTAATAAATGCAGATGACGACATTTCAGCGATAACCTCTATATGAACGGAACGAAGTCAGACATGTAAACAAAACTGCTCATCTTTTTGAAGCTGCATGTCTACCCCTAGTGCGTCTAGCCACGACTTCCACTTCCAAGGGACGAAATACATCAAACACAACATAACTAAAGAACGAAGCTGGTTCTACTCTTTCAATAGGCATTTCAGACATTTTCTGACATTCCAAACGATCTCTTAACTATTTACACACTACACAGTCACGGATGACAGTAGAAACTGAACGTTTCCCTCCAATTATCCAAAAGCCAGCTGACCTAACTGCGCCTTCGGTAAGGGATCTACCTTGGTGATGTATCAATTTATGGTAATGTTCTACCAAAAGTCGAGAGAGGTAGTGCTTACCAGGTAAAACTATAGTTTTTTTTCTAGTTCGAGCAGTTTAATCCTATGGAGGCGACCACAAACATGAAGTAAACCATCAGAACCAAGTTTAGGATCTAGAGACAAAATGCTACTATCTTTATGCGAGCCTTGCCTTCTGAAAGAAGCTTTAACTCCTTACTGTAAATTTGTGCTGGACCTTACTTAACAGGGAAAATTTGACCTCATCACTAAACTTAACATCCTTAGCTTCAGGACAAAGGTGGCATCCTTAACAGGGTAGCATTTTGTGGTATAATAATGTAATATGCCTAAGAGTTGACACAGCTCTGACTAATCTCTTAAAAAATGAGAACTTATCCACAATGCTTGCAAGTGACTTTCCTCCAAAAACTTTGGTTGACAGAATGCAAACTTCAGGGCGAATTTCCTTGTCGTGCCCGGGATAAAGGAGTTGAAAGTACTCGGGAGTGGACTCCTGCTCTGGTAAAGGTAAGTTTGGGTCTTGTTACCAAGAACTTTGCTTCAATTACTCAACGTTTGTACCACCACTTCCTATATCTGAGGATCTTACTTAGAGGGAACATAGTTCCACTGTCTTGAATTGCTAACATGAATAATTTTCTGAATACGATTACTAACATACTAATAGAATCGCCTAGATTTGTTACAGATGTAAACAAGATCTACTCTACTGTCTGTGTAAAACTTTCCCATTTCTTAGCAATATCTAGAGGAATAGGATCGTCCCATTCTACCTTGGTAGATATTATCTATCAAAGGATTTACCTTCTTTTCAGTGCTACTGGGGCCAAAAATCCAAGCGGATCAAAAAGACTATTGATTGTTCCCAAAATACTTTTCTTAGTAGCAGGCTGAACTGACATTTCCACTTTGAATATGAATTGATCATTCTCAATATTCCAAACGATACATAGACTACGCTGACTACATAAACCACCACAATCAAGATCAACATCCTTCAGACCTTTCCCTAAGTCATCAACAGAAAATTGCTTTAAAACTTCAGGTTCATTAGACACAACCTTGTGGAGGCACAACTTGCTACCGCTTAAATCTCTCTTGAGTTCTTGTTAACAAGTCTACAGTTTTCTCTACGGAGGGTTGAGAAGATAACCCATCATCTACATAGAAGTCCCTATTTACGAATTCTCTAATATCTTCATCAAAATTGTCAACAGATATTTTTAGGCAGTAAGTGGCTATAGCTGGCGAAGAGCTGTTGCCGAATACATGCTTACCCATTTAATATTTGACCAATAGTAAGGTCATTGTCCTTAAACTAAAAAAGAAATTGAGATTTGTATGGTTCTCCTGCACCCTTAAGGAATAGAACATCTGCTCTATGTCTGCTACCACATCAATCTGATCCTTTCTTAATCTCATTAAAACACCTAACAAGCTTTTGGTAAGGTCCGACCTGAGCTGATGAGTCTAGTACAATTCGGGTTTGATTGGGTTTCTTAGAGTGGTAAACACCAACTATCGGTAAATACCAGCACTCGTTATATAGACCTAACTTGGGGACCAATTCAGCATGACCATGGATGAATAGTTTATCCATGAACCTGCCTTAAAAGGATCTTTCTAAAGACTTTTGAGAAGAGTTTCTGTCCTTTTAACAACCTGTTTCATATTGTTGGGTAAACGAGGCCTATCTGAGCGGAACGGCAATGGGGCTATCCAGCCTTCATCTGGATTTTTATGGACCTGCTCATCCATGATATGTAAGATTCTCGATCATCGAATGAGAGAGATACTTTATTGTCAGTAGTAGTTTTAACAAACAACATATTATGCACGGAAAAAGAGTGATCACAACAAGGCTGAAACAGAGATGCTCTGCCATCCTCAAGTATATACATTTTGATAACATTCACAACATCCTGAGCATGGATTTGACCAAGACATAGCTCACCAACAACGATCCAACCCAGACCTAATCGCTGAACAAAGGGCATACCTGGAGGGACTAATGCCTGGTCAAATACGTGATGCGCTTCAATACCTTCTCGCCCTTACAACAACATAATTTCAGTTTGAGCATCTAACTCTGGTATTTGATCAGAATTGTGATTCAAATGATCATGATGTCTAGCATTATCTGGTGTAGAAATTTCAAATTTATCATTTGGTGTGTGGGAACATTCTATCAGAGTAGACAGATTATAAGTACAAGAACCAGCAAGTGATTGGACCACTATGTTGCTAGCCCTGCGGCCGCTGACAACTATACTACCGTTACATGTTTTTAGAAAATACTCATGATTTTGACCACAAATGCCTAACATAGGGAACAGTTCTGGTTTTATCAATGACCTATAGCTTTGTTCATCTACAATACAATAACATTTTGTAACATTTTCATTATTGTCTTGTGAAAACACACAAGTACAGTCTTTGAACATGATTTTCCCTCACTAGAAATCACAAATCTTAGTACAAGAAGTCGTCACTGTCGCGTTATTCCTTTGATGATCTTGGGCTTCAGTTGTCTTATGGTCATCTGGTGATGAATCGGGTTTATTATTAAAACTTTCATTTATTTGAGCACGTTCATTTATTTGACACGCATTGGCCCTGTGTTGACTAGAATATCACCTAAAACACAAATGTTTCTGAAAGAGAAACTTTTTCTTTTCATCTTGAGACATTCCTTTGAAAACTCGATACTTTTCCAACTTATGTACATGTGGAGTTCTGTGAATTAGACATTTATCATCTATTACTGTGGTTTTTCTAACAGAAACAGGTCTGTCGTTCGAACGACGTATGTGTTTTGGAATAGTGGTTGCAACCGATAAAGGATCATCAACATTGAAGCTTGGGTCATTTCTGATTCTAATTTGCTCTCGGACAAACTTTGCGAATTCACTTAAAGGAGGAAAAGCTACATTGAATGATTGATTATATCTTGTGGCTGTAGTCGTCCATTTCTTTTGTAAGAAATGCGAAAGCTTGCTCACGATTAGATTAACACCTATAGCAGCATCAAAGTACGCCAGAAATGATGAATGCTTAGGATCATATTAATACCTTCAATTTTGGATGGTATGGCAGAAAGATCGTACAACTGTGAACACGTTTTCGCAGATATTTCTATGTCATAGTTGCGTGGTAAACATTTTCAGGAATTCCAAATCGTTCATCTAGCCTTTCCCAAATTTTATACGGGCCATCAGTAGGATTTAATATAAAGGCATGCTTCAAAGAAGTTGCTTGACTCTTGGAACTGGCCCTTAAGCACTTGATAAGCAAATATGTTTCCTAACTTTGGTTCGCATCTATTTCTTTCATCACTGACTTGAAAGTTTCTTTCCACCACTGATAAGTTTCTGGTTATTCGTTAAAGACAGTCATTCTAGACATTAATAGATCCTCTTCCTTCAGTAATTATTTGGTAAAGTTAATTCTAGAACTTGATGATTGGAAAGTTACAGCTGCTGGATTCAAAGACATCTCTTTCTTACTTTTGAAATAAATTCTGATGTTCTTATCTCTTGGTCTGCAATAGGTATATTTTTAAATTTGGATTCTAAATCTGCATCACTATCTGATAACTGTTCAAGCTCAACTTTAGCTCCAACTCCTCTTTATCCTTCAACATTTTTTATGTGAAGTTCTTGTTTCCTATTTGTCCATTCAGCTGCTTCCTTTTCCCTCTTCTCTTCCAGAGCGACACGCTTGAGTCCCAATTCCGCTGTCTTTTCAGCATATCCTTCCTTTGCTATAGCTGCGTTTAATCTCGCACGAGAAGATTTACTTGTTTTGGAAGATTTTGAGGACAGATCAGACTTTAAACCTTCCAAGGCAATCCATAAATGCATTTGCAGCCTTTCGTTTGTCTGCAATATGCGCTGTCACAAATGAGTATTTAGAAAGGCTGTCTTCAGTACCGGTTCGAGACAGATATCTTAAGAACTCTGATGTGTTGCTATGAAACACTGAATTATATTGAATAGTTTTAGTTTGACTGATTTCAAGTGTAAGGAGTCCACATCTTGTGTCAGGGTTTCATTATCTGAGATGTATTTTTTTTAATTTTCTCGGTGTTCTTTTACCTTTCCTTCATACTTTCTTACAGTCTCTGCATAGATCTTCATTGCCTTATATGTTAATTTCTTGATGCGTTTCGGCTTGATTGATGTCATTTACGATGACGACGGCTGATGTAGCTGATGTAGACACATCTACAGAATTGGTGTAGGAGTACACTGGTGTACAATGCTCAACAGTACTAGTGCAGTAGTGTACAAAACAGTTTTAAACTTCACTGCCCTAAGTGGCGAAAGCAAACCAACACGAGAATAGTCGAATGGTTCTAATCTTTTATTCGATCCAAGTGTGTACGGTTTAAACTAAAAATACCGTTAAAAAAATATTGTTATACAAAAGTCAAAAAGTAAGAAAACATGACGTTTTAAGATCAATTTAGTCTACTGTTTTACAGTATAGCATTATTTTAAAATACCATGAAGCAAGATATCTATATTAAACCAGATATTTTAAGCTATTAATACGAGCTATTAATCGTACAAGCTATAACAAGTGCGAAAACTAAAGTACAAACCTTTTGTGTATGAAACCTTATAAAATGTTTGATAAGGATTTCTTCTCCAAATTTACAATAAATGTTAACAGAGAAAAAAATGCAAGGTGTGTGGGGAATATCTACATACACTGTTGTGGTGTACAACTTGCACAAATGACGAAAAACCCAGCCTGTAACATATAAACGCTGAGAACACGTTGACTAGTATAAAACTTTTACGAATAGACACAGCGTACCGGACGGATAAGCGGAAACATACCGCCAAAACTGAACGCCCATAAACACCTAAATTAGATATTCTTCACAGCATGAACAAGATATTTTGAAAAATTTTGCATGATGAGATGGTGTGTCAGTTGCATGACATAGACCCCTAGCTCCTAAGTTAAGAAATATGGAAACAAAGTGATCCCTCGGAAGCATTAATCACAACAAAATAACAAGAGAATAACACCTTTATTTATACTATATTCAACTCATTTTATCTTAGAATCACCTTTCTGACATTGCATATTTCAGTCCTTTAATCATCATATTAAAATCATATTTTTACTTCCGATACGCCTGTGCGGGGACCTCATAATTGTGTAATTAAGTTATCGAATTGTCATGTACACCTTGCACGATAAGCACGTGGAAAAGCATACCCATGGAAGTTTTGTGTTTTATAGTCATGTGTTTTCACTTAAACATGTAATAGCAGCAAGACTTCTCTCGTTTTATTGTAAAACTGTGTTCGAATTAACAAACTATGGCAAATCGACAGGTTAGACGTCGTTTTAGTGAAGAGAGATGAACACGGGTATTGAAATGTTAGAGGATGGCCGTTCACAAAGGCACGTTGCCCATGTCCTTGGGGGTATTCCAGAGCGTTGTCTCCAGGATGCGGAACCGATTCCTAATGAATAGAAATGTCTTGCAGGGCCACGCCGGATGTCAGGAACGTTCACTGACTCAAGCCCAGGACATATTTATTGCCCTTCGGACCAAGCGCCAACTGTTCTTGAACGCTACGACCTTACGTAACGACTTCCAAATTGCAAATAGTGTGCTTGTAAGCACACAAACTGTTAGAAACAGGTTTCAAAGTATTGGGTTGAGGTCACGGAAGCCAGCAATTTGCATTACTTTGCGACAACGCCATATTCAAGAGCATTTGCAATGAGCGTAGACTCATGTCACATGGACAGTTATTTATTGGACCCCGGTCATCTTCACTGATGAGTCAATGTTGTGTGTGGACTTCCTGAACCGGGTTTGGAAAAGTCCAAATGAACGCTTAGGTCCAGCATGCGTTGCAGAACACGACCGTTTTGGTGGGGTTCAGTCATGGTGTGGGCGGGTATAAGCGCTCAGAGGAAAACGTATCTACGGTACACTGACGACAGTAAGGTACGTCTGTGAAATCTTAGACGTCCATGTGCGCACATACGCTGGCGCAGTTGGCCCTGATTTAATTCTTATGGGTGACAACACCCGTACACACAGGGCCCACATCACAAACCGATATCTTAAGGAGGCAACTATAGTCCGCATGGATTGGCCAGCGAGGTCCCCGGATTTAAATATTATTGAGCATGCTTGGGATACGCTGCAGAAAGCCAATTTGCGCCACCTTTAACCAACAACAGAAAAGGATCTAAGACATACCATTATAGAGGAATGCGCCCAGATTCCTTATCTCAAGGTCTACAGGCTCATCATTAGCATGCAGCGGAAATGCCAGGCCGTAATTAATGCCCCTGGACACCATACTCGGTATTAAACATCCTACGCCAACCATTTCCTGATTTGCAAGATTTTTTTTATTCCACTAAGTGATCTCCAATATGTTGATTTTCGTCCAGCACACTCTTTCGCAACAGGTACACGTCAAGAGAAACACTTCCATTGTCATTATTTTCATAAACATCAATTCCCAACTTATTATATTTAATTCCTTTATATCAACTTTCACATTTATTACAAATACACAAAAGTAACGCACTGTAGAATAAGCAATCCATAGCAAATTTTGAGAAGTATATTTGTTTGGGACATCCGTGTCTTCCAAGCACATTGGTAGTTGTTCTTTGTTATTTGTCATGTTTTATTTATATGTTTAGAGCTTATAAAGTCAAGAAGATTTATCAAAAACTAGATGTGCTGTACTTATTGTTGCTCTTTAAGGACTCCAAGAATTGTTTTGTTAAATCTTTAATAAATTTATACATTATATTTATCCCACAATAAAAAATAATCAAGTAAATCAGAGTTAATGTTAAAATAATGTTTACCCCCGGTATAATTACATTAACTAATGAGTCAGTGAATTTGATAATTTGAGCATAAAGATACTTTCATTGCACATTTATTCATATTAAGATTATAATAACTGTAAATTAATTCACTTTTAATGAATGGCCAAATAACAAACAAAATGTTTAGGAATAATTATGATAATGTTGTTATATCTAAAATGGATGTCTTTTTCTTGGGATAGTTATTTGTGGTAGGGGTTGTATCATTATAAAACTCTGATCTACATACAGTGTAACTTCTGAAATTTCCAACATTTTTTAGGGTTCCATTTTTTTCCCTTCTGTTTTCTATGTAACAATTATCTCTGACTTACGGAACTTCTAAATTCTGAATTCCGAACAATATTTCTGTTAAAGTTTGGTTTACATCAATTCAAATTAACTTACTTCCAAAAATCCAGACATTGGGAAAGTTGTTAAGGAATATTATAATTGAGATATAAAAACCTTTCAAATGTTAGCAACAGCTTAAATACCTCGACACCAGCACCCATTTATAAACGTTGGTTAATTTTAACCACTGGGTTAAATCCATGGTAAGGTTAACTTTTGGGTTAAACTTTGGTTAACCGATTGTATAAAATTTTGGTTAAATTTAACTAGCGTAAATTTCTGGTTAAATTAACCCACGTATAGGAGGTGGGTTAAATTTTAACCAAACATTAACCAGAAATAAAATGGCTGCCGTTTGTACGCTTCGTCTCAACTTTTGTTGATTTTTGCTTCGAAATAAACTATTATCGGTTGTATATGATGGCAACGATATTTCTTTAAGTTGCGTAGTGACTAGAAACGGAAACAAACTTTTCCAGAGCCGGAAGTAAACAGTTTTAAAAATCAGCTACCAGTGTCGATAATTCGGATAAATCATGATACAAAATGTGATTGTTAACCGATTAAATGAAAATCATACTGAGGATAGACTTGAAGGACAATCAATAAGTTAAATTACGAAGTCATTCTGGACCTGTACGCAGCGGGAGATCCCTGGAAAGACAAACATGAGGCTGTATACTTTGTGATTGGTCATTAAATTTTATTTCGATCAACACATATGTGTGCGTTTTCGTGTAATTGTCAATAACAACATGAATTTTTAAAGGTTTACAGACCAACAGGATATATCATCTTAGAGCATCCTCTTGCTGAACTTATCATTATGAAGAAGGTATGATAATGCATTTAACTTTTGGCGTCACCGTCAAACAGTTTGCATGACTTTTTTTTGTGTTTTGTTGTGTTTTGTGTATAAAGCCATTATCTGATATGAAAGTTGGCAAAACAAAGAAAGAAGTCATATAAAAGAATATATTTTGTTCATTCCATATTTCATGCATTGCTATCGCTTTTTAAACAATTGTTATTCCTAAACCAAAAAGTCAAGATTGCTCTGTTGTCAGGCCTTGACATCTTGTTGTCATGTCGCTAGCGAAACAAGCCAATTGGCAGGTTGTATTGCATTGTGTGGCCTGATGACACAATGTCGCTTGACTCAAATGGAAGAATTAGCTTATTAGGGCTTAAATCTGTGTCACAGGGTGAGAAAAATGTGCAGCCTGACCGGGACTCAAACCTGGGACCCTCGAAATACCGCTCCGCGGCTGTACCGACTGAGCTATCCGGCCGCATACACATCTTCTCCCCTATTAAGTGAACAGTTCTTAACCGTGACGTCCTCCCCTGCTATATTGTAATTCGTCCTTGAATTTCACAGAGTTACAGAGCTATATGCAGTCACAGTCCCCCGTTGGGCGCCAAATGTCACAGGGTGAGAAAAATGTGCAGCCTGACCGGGACTCAAACCCGGGACCCTTAGAATACCGTTCCGCGGCTCTACCGACTGAGCTATCCGGCCGTTTACACATTTTCTCCCGTAATAAGTGAACAGTTCTGAACCGTGACATCTGCTTTGTTGCTGGTGACAACGACTCGAGCCATGCGATTCACTCGATATAAGCCTAGAGACATGGGGACAACGTGCCACAGTCTGGCATATTTTGTAGCGCCAAGGAAAAAAAGCGATAAATACAAAGCAACATGCAAACGTATAACATATTAGCCACCATACAAATGACTAGAAAGAGGTCAAAATATGCAAAAAGTCCTTATTGCGTTAGTAATACAGTAGAAATATGGTGATAAATACTGAAAAATCAATCATCAATTGTTCACAAAACTTGAATTTTTACTTTTCTTAAAATCCTAGTACAATGTACATTTTTTAAGCTAATGTCCTTAAATTATTTTGGCACATCTTGTGTAAAATTAGTCAAAAAAAATCTAATGTTTATCAAATAGTTTCCAAGAAGAATGTTGATGATACATTGATAATTATTTTAGCTCTATCAAACAGATTTCAAAAGGCAAATACTGTAATACATATAATCATGCTTATTCTCCCAATCTTTAAAAAAAATCCTAATCAAACTGAAAAGTGGAATATCCAAAGCAATAAAGTTAGTTATTAATTAAGTCCATTCCAGTATCATTATATACATATGTGTTTGTGTGTGCATGTGTGTTGTTGGTTTTTTTGGTAGAGTACAATACATTTTTTCTATAATTTAGGAAGATTTCCCGGTTGAAAAAAGTGCTTTTTTTCCCAATAAAGGTCTTTTTTCAAATTCACTAAATTTAGGCTCATTTATTTTATAATATACACACTGACACATTCTTCAGAATTTAACTGAACAACAATATATTTGTTCTCACTGATGAATTATTGAAAAGATTGTTTTACTTTTCTTAGGATAGGAAGCTGCTTTAGGTCTGATGTAATGTGACATAATATAGTACTGAATGGGAAAAAGGCAAATCTTAACATTAATATTTTCATTCTATATGTACTCAAACAGAAATACATTTTGTTTTTACAATTTCATGTCTATTTCTTTTCTTTCTATTATATTGAGTTAAACTGCTTTGACTCTAAAAATACTTCTTCTTTATATAATGTAAACAATGAAAGTGAATATTTATGATTGAACTCGGATGAATGAAAGCATTATTAAGTATATTTAGCATTATACCTTGGAAATGGCCATGTGGAGATATTATTCAATATATCATCCCAATTGCTACTTTGATATTTCTTAGAGGGGAGGGAGGGGGTAATAAATAAGCAATAAATAGAGGGAGGGAGAGAGATATTTAGACCATTATTCCATTGTTAAATGAGGATGTATTTTATTTTTTAAATAATTTATTCAGACTTTCAATGTAGATGAGAATATTTTACAAAATAATAATAATTTAAGTAGTAGATATAACTCTAGAAAAACATATTTGGACACTTTTTAATTTTCAATCAGTTATAGACTATGCACTTACTAAAGTATATATAACTAATTGTTTATGGTAACAGTCATATACTATTCATTACATTATGTACATATATTGAAAGCCTGGTTTACCTACTTCAATGACATATAGCCTATTCCTAAAGCTACTGGACTAGTATAATGTTGGCCAGTGACAGGTTCCAATCATTCATTAAGTGTTAAGTATTTTTACTAACAAGATGCATGTATAAGTAATACATATACGAGTATAAGATGTAAGAATTCCTAAACATAATATTGTAGGGTATTAAATAAAAATAATGCAAAATTGAAGAAGAGGTAAATTAAAAATCACTTTTGTTTGTTCATAAATTAATTATGGTAAATTCAAGATGACTTGTTTTCTTTTTCATAATTATTGATCATTTAGTTTTTCCTCTGTTTAGTAATTTACTGCTGTGAACCAAGTTGATTTTTTGCATTTGAGTGTTGTGACAAGTGAGAATTATAATATAAAACATGTTGGATGTTTAAAATAAAGGATGTCAGTCATACAGTCACAAGAAAGCAAAGTGATTTTGTTTTCATTAATGTATTTTTCATGTTGTTTGTTGTTGTTTATTTTTATTTGTTTTATTTGTTATTTTATTATTATTATTTTTTTTTTGGGGGGGGGGGTGGTAGCAGGGTGTGCATTATTATTTATTTGTGGGGGTGGGGTTGAGCGGGGGAGGTTATAAGCAAGAACTAGACCTTCTATTCTATTATTATTTTGCCTATAATATGTAAAACATCCAGTAGACGCTCTTCTATCATGAAACATAGCTGTGGCAAATGACAACAAGATTTCCAAAGGTGACTGATATTTTACTTTGTGGGGCTACTGAAACAGAAGTTTTCATATCATTATATAGCGAAACTACAGATAGTAGTTTTGGGCAAAAATCATTCAAAAATTGCAATCTGCTGTTATACAAAATATTTTTGGGTTCGAACGTTTTAGGTACGAATCTGATAGAAAATATGTGCCTGCATCGAGTGCTTCTTGTATTGATTAGTTACATTCTAACCATTTTCTGTCCTGTTTGACGGGATGATTTTTGATTTATAACATTATGTCAGCGCATTATTTGCTAATTTTGCCCAGTTTATATTTTTTTTGTAAAACAAAAGCCCATAGCAACCCGGCGGCTCTCCCTAATTACCGACGAAGAACCTGTCAGGAACCGACAAGAAGTAAAAATGGAAAAAATACGAATTAATTTCACTACTTCATACATTTAATAATCACAATTCCTAATATTTTACATGAAAAACATTAATAAATTCGTTTCTGAACCATGTTTATAGGCAAATATCTATACCGACAATATTGTGGGTATACTTGATTTAAATTTAATTCCGAGTCATAAACAAGTTCATCCTTACGTAAAAGTTATATTTTGTACATTTGTTTAATGATAATATTGTAATTGTGTGGTGACAATATACATCTTAATGATAATTTGACCGATTTTAACTCAACTATCAAATTTTTCCCGATTGTAATAAAGATGAAGCGTAAACCATGTGTCAATTTTTGACATTATTCCGCACGATAAACAACATAACCGGATATTAGAATTTATTGCATGTCGGAATTAAGTATTGGTAAGTTTAACCAGCCGGTATTTTTAACCATTTGGTTTGTTAACCTTTTGGGTTATCTCAGTTTATACAAGTGACTAACCAGATTGGATAGTTAACCAAAATTGGTTAAATTTAACCCATGGTTAGCGTTTAACCCAGGGTTAATTTAACCAACGTTTAAACAATTAGGTGCTGATAGAATCACAGCCTGTCAAGCATATCAAACATTTAATAAAATTGTGAAAATAAAGAAATTGGGAAGTATTTAATGAAAGGTTAATAGATGGTTCGACATGAATTGTACCAAAGGATAAATTGTGATAGTTTACATCATGCATTGGTATCAACAAATTCAATTATAGGCGATTATGAAATTTAATAAAGTTTTAAACTTTTTGAAAGTCTTATCATTTTGTGATTTAATGAGTTTAAGCAGCTTCATAATTATACTTTTCATCATATCTTTCTCAAACAATTATTTAATGTTTAACGTTTCAAATTGTTCAGATAATCCGAACTTCTGTATTCCTATCTTCTTGGCTAGTCCAATAGGTGTTTGGTTTTCAGAAGTTACACTTTAATACTAAGTAGCTTATTTAGACTTAAGAATGTGGTTTTCTTTAGCATATAATTTTGGTTCTAGACATTAGTAATACATGTACTCTTATTTTGTACCATATACAATTAACAAAATGACTTTTAGCAACAACTAATAACCGGTATTTCTGTTAACATTTTTAAACTCCCTTTTAGTAGAATCAAAATTGACACATCCACGCTTAAACATCATATTTCAATGTTTTCCTTATGTCTTTCTCGAAGGCACATCCACAATATGTTTAAGTATAAAATATTTAACAGTCTATACTAAGAAACGTTTGAATTTTTAACATATTAAATTGTGCTTAACAAAATTTTTTTTAAGTATCATTTATATACATTTTTAATACATTTTTTTCCATATCCTTGCCAATTTCTTGAGCAGCAATGTTTATATTAGTTTAAAAGACATATTAAATATTTCAAATGCTTTGACAGGGATCTGAACACAGAGAACACAAGCTGCCAATATAGTTACTGGAAAAAGACAGGTCTGAGAAGCAAACCAAAATTAGAATTTCATTTGAGTCTGAAATATTAAAAGTCAATTTCTCTCTATATATATTTTGGTTTGAGGTTGGGACAATACGACACAGGTATGAAAATGCTGTTGTCTGTGATAACCTTTTGTTTTCTTTTATTTTGATTTCATTCCATTCGAAGATCTTGAGTTATTTGAATGGTCCAGATAAAGTAATGTATTATGGAGTTATAGCCCCTAGAAGGAGTCAGACAAGGAATAATTTACGAATGTTTCACAAATGGCTGTATAATGTTGGATTGATACAAATTATGAAGGCACTGGTTTTGAAATTTTAACTTTATTGCAGATTCTCAAAAATTATAGATAGCTTTTGTTAAAGAGGACATATACCAATCAAATTGTGAAAATGTTTTTAAGTTTTATTTCATGTATTGTAAGTTATTCATTATGTAGTGTTTTTGTTTGAAATCTGGATATCAAAAATTGAATTATATGATTTTATTAAATAATAATGTGCCTGCAGCAAAAGCGGGAATCAGTTGCTATACCTTAGCGT
Organism: Ruditapes philippinarum; assembly: GCF_026571515.1. Lineage (NCBI taxonomy): Eukaryota > Metazoa > Mollusca > Bivalvia > Venerida > Veneridae > Ruditapes > Ruditapes philippinarum. Next base: position 114,530 of record NW_026856519.1, read on the forward strand.
AAAATAAGATATAGTTTGTACATGTTAATACATATTTTGATATGCAAGTTTAAAAGTCTTCGTTAGTAACAGTAAAATTTCGGATATGAGCATAAGTTTTCAGAACTTAACATTATTTATGCAGGTTCTCAAAAATACAAATTCTCATACATCAGAACCGAGTAGTAATTGAGGGGTAGTTGTCAACTTGCAGCATGACTTTTCAGGTACATACATATTTGTATGTCCTGCTGCATTCGAACTGTTTCAGACAGCTGTTTGGTGACACTGACCAATTTAGAGAGCATAATTCATCCTAACGACTTCGTTAAAAAAAATCAAATCTGAAACAAAGTAGATGCCTTGGAAAATGGTAGTTGAATATACGAGGAATCATTTTGTTTGTTTCATTTTACGCCTTTTTCCAAAAGTATTTCAGTCATATAGGCGGGTAATTTCCTAACCATCGGTCCTGGAGAGTTAAACCAGTACTAGACTACCTTCAAACAGAGTGTCTGCGGAAGTTTCATAATAAAATTGACTTTGTGATAATTGTTGTATTATTTATACTTCTTATTTGATATACGGTACCGTAGATGATAAATCATAAAATGATTAATGTGATTCTTATTTCAGAATTTGATTTCATTTCGATGTAAATCTTGTAAAACATTTTAGATCTAATAAAGATTTTATACAATATTTAAATAATTCTATTTTATTTTCTACTTTTCCCATATTACAAGCTTTATATTCACGTCAGTCCCTCTAGCCCAGTTGCATGATATGAAAGGCAATGTAATTGAAAACTTGGACTTTGTAAGTTGTTGCCTTTTTGTCTGATCATAACAAATATTCAATTGCTGTAGGTAATTTACATAAAAAAATATTGTTCGTGTCATGATAACATTATGACCAAACAAACAGATTGCCTTGAAATAACTGGAATTAAATGATATAAACAGAAGATTTGAAATGCTTGGTGCAAGTACATGTATTTCATTGTTTGTATGGTAAAACTTCTTCATATAAAATATTAACCAGTTAATATTTACACAAAATACAACCGAAGCAGCTCACAAACATATAATAATCGGTTACCCTATCACTGTTGTATGGTATTTTGTCCTAATTCTATTGACAAGTCCTATAATGTCTGTGATATTTTAACCTGGAAGCAGTTTTATGTATGAGTAACTAGGAAACAGTGATATAATATAAGATGTTACGCTAGGATTTCACACTAGGACTTAGTGCAGGTATCAGAGAGACGGAATTTCCGATCTGAACCGCAAATGCATGTTAGGTGTTTTCTGGGGGTGCCAGATAAAGTTGCAAACATGTCAAATCAGCAACAAGTCAGATCGGCCCCCAAGTCAAATCAGCCTCAAAATTAGTTAAATCGGCCTCATGACAAGTCAAATGAGACCTAGAATTAATGATGTTAAACAAAAGAAGGTTATTAATTGGTAATTGCGCTTTTACATAATGGAACAATAAAACAAGTCATGAAAAATATTAAAACAGTTCTAACGCTAGCGGCTATTGCTTATAATGTAATTATGAACTTGTGCTATGATTGTTGTTTGATCACTACATTTAATTGCTATTAAATATCTTCATATAAATGTGAGTCTGCGTTTTAAAGTAAAATAATTCTGACGTGTGAAACAAATAATCATCAAGGGCCGAAATAAAAAAACCCTTTTTGTTTTTAAAATTAAAACCCATGGAATTAAAATTGAAATTTATGGGGAAATTTTTTTGTTTTGTAAAGGGGGAAATTTTGAAATTGGGTTTTTAAATCAGGTTTTATAAAAATGTTAATTTTTAAAACAAAACCAGGTCAAAAAGTGCTTTTTTTTTAAAAAACTGTTTTTAAACCTTGTTTTTGTTTGGGTTAGTAAAAATGTAAAAAATTTCTTTTCTGTGCATTCTTTAATATTTTTTTTTTTCCTTTTTTTTATTTTTTGGAGGTTTAAATTTTCCCGTTTTTGGGGAAAAAGTCATTTACAAACTTTTTTTACTTTTTGATTTTTTTTAATGACAAAAAAAAATTTACATTAAACCCACAAATTTTTCTTAAAAAACCCCGAAATAAAAAAAGTTAAAAAACCTTTTTTAAAAACCCGTTATTATAAAAATTTTTTTGCAAAAAAAAACATTTATTCTTTTTTGGGAAGGCACAAAAAATTTTTTTAAAACGGGTTGTAATAAAGGTTTTAAACAAATACAAGTTATAAGCATGTGTTTCCCACTGTAAGAATTTTTTCAAGGGTAAAATTTTAAAACCTAGTTATAAGAAACTTTGGACATTTTTCTTACATAAAAAAGTACATTTTTTTAAAAAAACAAAAAATTTCAAATTTAGCTCCAAAAACAATTATTTAAAACCCTTTAAATAAAAATTTTTCAATTAAAAAATGCTTTTTTCTAAGATGAAAAAAAACACCCTTATTATTTATTTTCTGAAGGAAAATATTTGTCCCTTTTTAAAACATTTTTTTTTTTCCCAATTTTAAGTGAAATTAAGGATTTAAAAAACGTAAAAACCTTAAGGGGAAATTATTAACCTTTGGGGCCCTTATTAAGTCAATTTTTTAAAATTTTTTTAACCCAAAATTTGGGTTAAAATATTTTCGGGAAAAGGGGGGAAAAAGCATGAAAATTTGGGGCCAAAAAGATGTTAATAAAAGGCAAAAGGGAAACAATTTTGGGCTTTGGGACCCCCTTTTTTATATTTTCCCGGGATGGGTTTCCCAATGGCAAATTTTTAAAATGGCCCGCCAATTAAAAAACATAAAAATTTAAAATAAACCTTTTTCTTTTCCAAGTTTGGGGAGGAAAAATTTCCCAAACTTACAAATTTATACTGGAAAAAATTTTCCAAAAGTTTGCCCCTTTAACCCCATGAAAAGGTTTGCATAACAAAAATTAATCCAAAAGAATTACTTATTTAAACCCAATTAAAATTTTTTCCCCTATTAAATTTGTTTTTTCCTGTTTTCTTTTTTGGTAACAATTTAAAACTAAAATTACAAAAAAAACATTTCTATTTTAAAAGTACTTTAAAAAATATTTGTTGATTATTTTTCTTAAAAACTCAATTTATTTTGTTTTTTTAAATCCTAAGTAAAAAAGATATTTTTCAAAAATAACAAATTATAAATCCCTTTTAAAATGTTTTATGTGTAATTTTTGTGAGAAATTTTTCCCAACCTTTATAAAAAAATATTAAACAATTTTGGTTTATTTCTGAAATTTACATTTAAATTTTTAAAAACAAAAATTTAGGATTTTTTAAAAACCCAATATTCCCAATTCCCTGTAAATGCAATGAAAGCAAAAAGTATTTATATTTCCCCCTTAAATTTTAACCCAAAAATTTTTTTTTTTCTAGCACCAAATAAAACCCTAAATTCCATTTTAAACAAATTTTTAAATTGTTTTACTATAAAAATGAAAAAGGAACCAAAAAAAAAGCGTAATGTTTTTTCCTAAAGGTAAGTTTTAATTACAGGGGGCCTAAAAATTTTTTGGATTAAATCCTCATTTAGGAATAAAAATACACACCGGCCCCTTTGTAGCCTTGATTCTCAGATCAAATTTTTAAAATTTTGTAACCCCCATTTTTCATGTTGATTATTCCATAATTCAATTTGGATAGTGATTACAGCCTTTAAAAAATAGAACCCAAATATTTATTTCATGTTTTTAAAGGGGGAGACACAGGCAACATTTTCATTTTCCTTTTTTGAATTTTTCATTCATTTAATCTGTTAAATCCTCAAAATATATACACTTGACAGTCATCGGTGATTCTTCGGCGGCCCTAAATTTCGTTTAATATATTTAGCTTCAAACTTTCAAAATATTATAAATAGCATTGATACCGAAATTCATGCTTGGACTTTTTAGGGAATTTTTGAGTACATAAGATAATTTTGGTATTAGTCATTAATTTAGCCTGCGTATTCCTTAAAGTTTTTTTTTAAATTTCATCATTTACGTTCAATATTAAATCTTAGTTTACGAAGATATTTAAAGAGTGTGTATGTTTTTTGCACTTTAAAAGCCTTGTATGCCATATTGAAATTCTATGGGTGATGCTGAGTGTCCTTATTTCATTGCTATTATAATGATATCAAGTATCTTCTCTAGTTGACGGAAAGTCTATTTGAGGTTTAAGACTTTTCTGAAGTTTATGTTAAAACATAGTCCTGAAAAGGATTGACAGCCTTTTAGACTTGATAAACAATAAACAACCGTGACTTAACAGGCTTAATCAATCACAGGAAATCTTCAAACTATGAATACAACAAGAGACCCAACGTTCATATGATATGCAGTTCCTCGAAAACGTTAAGTCACATGAATTTGTTAATCAGGCTTTCAACGAAAACCGGGTAATTGTTATACCAAAGTCGACAGGCGTGTAGGTGAGAGGACTCTCAAGTTCCTTGTTTTGGGTTTACCGTGCTCAACTTGAGAGCGTTTGCTTTGCCTAAAGACACTAAACTGTTGTGTTTAGTTATGGTGGGTAGTTTATATTCAAAAGAGGCACCCTTGGGATTCCCTCCCCCGGGGTTTTTTGTGATAAAACGGTCAATGCTCCTAAAAAAAGAAAATTCAGTTTTCCTCAAATAGTTTAAAAAGTTTTTCCCTTTTTGGCCATTAAAAACAAATTTGGGTTTTGGTTTTGGGAAAGGTTTTTAAGGGAGGCATCTTTGGGGTTGCAAATTTTTTTGGGGGGTCGGGGTTTGTTTAAAAGGGTAAGGGTTTCACTTTTACACAAAAGTAGAAATTCAGTTTCCGTTTCTTTTCATTTTGATTTTTGTTTTGGGGCCAAATTGACTTTAAAATTTTTAGAAAAGTGGGTAGCTTATATAAAAGTTTCCCAACTTTGTATTGCTACCCCAAGGGTGTGTTGGTGCCAAGGTCAAGATCATTGTCGCTTTAAAAGAAAACTCAGTTTTCACATGATTAATTTGAGTTTGCTTTCACCTATTGACTCTAAACTTGCCCTGCTGTGGTAGCTTATATTACGATTTGCAATTTGGGATTGCTATTTTGATAATTCTGGGAGCCTATTCACTTTTTTGTTTTTGTTTTAGAACAAAATTACAAAATTGCGGATTGGTAGCAAAGAGCCTTAGTTAGGATTTTTGCTCTTTATCTTTGTAAAGTTGCCTCTTTGGAATTTCTAGCTGGCAAACAAGATTTAACTATTATGTTTTATCCTATTTGAGCTTCGAAACTCTACCAAATCTCAACCATTCATTCTCATTCTTATTGAATTGTTCGTAATTACGTTCACATATCATAAAAAGAATTGCACATGTCAGATCAAAACTGTCCACAAAGGGGAACAAAAACCTGCCCTTTTATAGCCTTTTTTGGAATTTACGTTCTTGATTTTTGATGATGAAAAATCAATATGCTTTACTCTTTACTTCTTGTCTTGTTTAAGCAATGTCAACTAAAAATTTTGGAATTTGTTGTCAAGTCTAGAAACTGCTGAGCCTATATCAAACATAAACCCAGCACAAAATACTGACTGAGAACAACTCTAAATAATAACAAACAACACATTCAATCACAAAGTCTGTTCTCCACAAGCATTGCATTCAAGAAAACTGTCAGCATTAAGAGAAATAAACCCTAGGTATCTGATGTTTTATGGGCAGCAAGGCGTACTCATATCATTTTCAATGTCCCATTCGTTCTAAAACCTTTGACTTGGTGACGTATCCCCTTGCAATCTTACAAACATTTGAGGCCCTTCAGAAGAAAAAAAACAATGCCAAGATATGGCCCAAATTATCTAGTATGTTTGTCCCTTGTTTTCCTTTATCTAATTTTAGCTCGGGGAAATTTCGTCATATAAAGGGTGTTGACTTTGGAAAAGTCTAAAATAAAAAACTTGAAAAAACTTGCCTTTTGGAAAATTTTTTTTTAAAAATATGAGAAAAAATTATTGCAAACGGGGGGCCAAAAAAACATGAAAAACCCCCGCAAAATAAAAGTGATATTTTGTGGGGACAGGGGACCTTTTTGGGGGCAAAAATGGGAATTTTTACATAATTTAAAAGGGGGTGGTGGTTTGGGAATTTTAAAAAAGGTGGGGGGGTTTATATCAATTTTTGATACATTTTCCCCAAGGGAAAAAAAAGGTTTTTAAAGTTAGTTACAAAAATGAAATAAGTGTAACTTCCCCACTAGGGTTAGCGCCGCCCCCGTGGCCCAGGGGTTAGAGTTTGATGACTTTAAAACCATTACCTCTCTGGCGTTTGGGGTTGTCCCCGGGGGATGCTTTGGTAGTTTAGCGCGGAGGAAAGGTAAATCTGTACTGGGTGTAAAATCTCCCCGGAAAAGGGTTTGGGTTTGGAAACTACCCGCCTATATGACTGAAATACTGTTGGGAAAAGGCGTAAAATGAAACAAACAAACAAACAAACAAACACTAGATTAGTCTTGAAAGTTGGTTTCAAGTTAGCAGTTAATCAATCGAAAACCAATGTGTAGTGTTTAAAGGCAGTTATTTCATCAAAAAGGGGTTTTCCCCAAAAACCCAGTCCCGTAAACTGCCAAAAAATTTTCCCCAAAAAATTTTCATTTTATTTTTTTACAAAAAAAATGGACAAGTAAAGTACTTTCATATTGGGAAAAAAAGGGAAGTTTTTTTAATGAAAATTTAAATTTTTAGGTTTAAAGCATAAATTTGAGTCCAGGACATAGGTAACATTACATTTCTGCTTTTTAACCCAAAAAGTAAAATTATTTTTATGTCTGCCAGGTTTTTTTGTTTTTTTCTTTTACAAAATTCTAAAAAATGCCCCCTATTATAAAATTTCATATTTTTATGGGTATTTAAAAATTCAAATACCCAAAAAGACTGGGTTTTAAAATTTTTGGGCACTGTTACTTTTTAATTCTGTTATTCACACCTTCTTTTTCTTAATACCCTTTTACAGGGTATCAACAAATAGCAAATTTTGAAATTTTATGGGCAGATATTTAATTTCCGTTTGCTTTTGAGTTATGCTAGTATTTTTAAATACTTTTATTTAATCTGTTTGATAAGTATTTCCTTGTTGATAAATTAAACATTGTAAACAAAAAGGAATGTTGTAAAAAAATGATCTGTCTTAACATCTTTAGGAATACAGCGATGACAGACCTCTAAACAATATTCTATTTCTTCGGATTTCCGGGGTCGTGAAACTCAATTGACAAACAGAAAATAATAAAATCTGTTAAATGTTACAGCTTTAAAAGACAAAGCAATGTTTTTAAATACTAATTTAACAACTATTTTTTCTGATTACAATAAACCCTTAATATGCATCCATCTATCAAGTTTCTCTTAGTAAAAACAAGCGTTTTTGAAATTTGTAACACGTATGGCGGCCATTTTGGATTTTTCCCGCCATATTGGATTTTCAAAAATGGGTCCCATGCTCAATTTTTCTTATATATATCAAAGTCCATTTGTACCAAGTTTGGTGCTTTTCTGAAGTATTTTTTCACAAATTGACTGGACTACTACTTGTAAGAGTAGTTTAATTAAATGACATGGTCTAACCTGAAATAAGTAAATATAACATACATGTATGTTGTTTTTTCTTAAACAAAATTGGTCATTCCTGCATTTACTTTACGCTGGACATTTTAACCTCAACGAATAACTAGTAGTTTGTTAATATGTTGATGATAGTAACTGAACTAACAGATCATTGATCATCTGTTGAGAAGGTAGAAAAGTTCTGAATATACTTTAAGTATTGCCAATTAAAAGATAGTTTGATCTGAAGAATAGTTTATTATAAGATCATAACGTTTTAAGTTCAGACTTTATTACATGTAACCTGTTACCATTGTATTTTTGCTCGACAGAAGTGCGGCCGTTCAATAGCGGAGCAGTAGATAAATGTTTTAACCCTTAACTGGTTGTCTAAATGCACCGAGTTTGTACTCACAGTGTTTTTACAGAATGTATCAGGTTAAAGATGAACGTGAGAAAACGCTCGACTGGGATGATTCCATATCGTGCACCATCAACCATTGTTATGTTCAAATTGCGACTTTTCAGCTTAACTGGTGAAGGAAGAACTCTGGTGTCACCCGTGCATTATTGCATGCACGAGTAGAACCACCGACGCTCCGACATGTGAATATATTCAAAAGTCGTCTCTTCATTGTAAATTGTAAAGAACAAGAGGGAATGGCAATAGTTTGACGCTAATGTCTGTATTTCTTACAAATTTCTCTGAATATTTATTACACAACTTCTACAAAAAACAACCGGAATGGAACAAAACTAAATCTATTGATTTATTGATTATACAAATCCATGTCATAATAAAACAGCAACAACTTCGGTGCAATGATTGATCAGGGAAAAGCCTGCAAATCGTAAAAATTAAAATAAAACATTTAAATTAATGAGTTGTACAATAGATATGAAATAAATATGTTAGCTGAAAAGAACGAACAATTCTGTTTTCTTTGTTTTGTTAGGTTCTTTAGTATATCCATCAATATGATTTTTTTTTCGTATGCAGATAGTCCTGATGACTTTGCAATTGGATTTTAAAATCCACGTTTCAAACATCACTTCAAAAATATATATAAAAAATAATTAACATATATCAAGTAAAACAAATAAATTAATATTATTAGATAATCATATCAAATAAAAGCAACATTGCCAAATAGCTATACACTATGTAAAATTAAAAGGAAAAAAGGGAAAAAAAACAAGTACACGTATAAGATAAGAAACAAATATGCTTTGATTTTTTCCACTGCAAATAAATATACATGATAACATAAAATCTTATCAAAGATTAATGATTTGATAACAGTTTATTCAAATGTTCAGTCAACCATTTGTCAATAAGGTTTGGTCCCAGAGATTTACAACATATATACAAGCTTATAAAATGTGGTGATCGTTCAAAGTGCAGTTGATACCGATACAATTAAATCTATATATTTATTAAAAAAACCCATTAGTAAAGAAAATTTATCCTAAATCAATGATTCAAGACTATTTTTAATTTAGTGTACGTTTTTGATTACCATTAATATGTAGTTTGATTTGTGTATATATCTTTTATTTATGGTACTTTGAAATAATAAAAATGTCATGTTTATTCCAATTTTAAAAACACTGCAGATCATCTTGGTATACTCAAATTGTTCATCAGAAGTAGGTATCTTTTAAATTCTTTTAAAGTCCGGTATTTTTTATGTTGTTTCTTCAATAGAGCTGAAAACATAAATAATACAGTAACTAAATACTCTTTGAGTACATGAAAATAAACCCTAAATAGAGCTGTAAATAGATAATATGCAGTTAATTGTAATACTAAATACTTTGTGAGTATATACATAGAAATCTTAAATAGAACTATAAATAAAAAATATCAACAAATAAATGTAAAACAAACGAGTCCAAACATCTTGAATAGGGTTGTAAATAAATATAATACAGTCAAATGCTATATTCACGACTTGCGCAAAGAAAAAAGTGGTATATTTTTCATCAAATTATTATTGTACGCGAAACATGCGATTGATATATAAGGGTGAAAAATGTAATATCACTTTTGTTACAGATATGTTTCACTAGCGACATTATATCTAAGTTATCAGATGCCACAAAAATTATTTCTTTTCCTAACTCCTGAATTTTTCTGTACCAATCTTTTAAATACTTATTATTCTTATCAGATAATTACTTTACTAATTTAAAGGTATTCTATGCTCACACTTGAGTAAATTATTTTAATCACATAAATTTACTGAAATATATGAAATTCTTACTTTATATGTATAATTTGAATATATGTTTATTTTGAGTAAAAGAATGAATAAACTATGTATGGGAATCTGCGTTTCCTATTAAAGGTCATGTAAAGTAGGTCTTTTCTGTAAAAACCAAAACAAAATCAAAAACAAAAAACTGTCAGTTTTTTATTTTTAAAGACAGTATATATTCATATTGTGACAACTTATAGTGTGTAGGATATTAAACATAACATATTTACTGTGTTTGACGTCAAAACGTGTTTATTTTATATTTACAAAGAGACTTTGTAGCAATTATCAAATTGAATATTTTTATATCAAATTTGAGCATAGTATATCTTTAAATCAGGAGAAAACAGAACAGATCAGAGTTTATTTCATAACTTGTACACACATATGTACATCGATATAACAAGCATTTTGAAATATAATTTGAGGTCACATATTTTACAATTAAGAATAAAACACATATGAAGAAAACAATCAATACAATACTGAGCAATGGGATATTTAATACATACAATGCAATACATCATATATACCGACAAAACTCCATTAATCAATTATATATACATAGCTATAAATAACTTCTGTAAATGAATAATGAAGAGTACTAAATTTAAGCGGAGAACAAACTATAACTTTTAATCGAATTTGTTTGACAAAATATTTATATAATAAACAGAAAGAAAATCAAGGTATATATAATCAAAATCGTCAATTATACTAATAATTATATAATTACGTTATTGTAATCTAGAATACGGATAAGTATATAATAATGTGATTATCATCTATTATGTAAGGCAATAATTTTAAATTATTAATGAGCCGTGTCACAACATAACCAACATAATGGGTTTGCGACCAGCATGAATCCAGACCAGCCTGCACATCCGCGCAGTCTGATCAGGATCCATGCTGTTCGCTATCAGTTTCTCTACTTGTTATAGAGTTTGTAATCGAACAGCATGAATCCTGATCAGACTGCGCGGATGCGCAGGCTGGTCTGGATCCATGGTGGTCGAAAACGCATTATGTTGGTTTTGTCGTGAAGCGGCAGCTCATTTTTCTTATACCAAGAAAAGTGTTGTTTATTACAAGAAATGTTCCTTTTATGCTAGCGTGCTGTGTTATTGATTTTTTTCTTTCATTCTTGCATATTGTGCTTACAAGTCTAGATAACTGTTGTTACAATTTTTATCAAAAGGATGTCGACTTGTAAACATGAATATTTCAGCTATAACCAACCTGTATACGATTCATGCTATATTTGTTAAAATTTACTAGTCGAAACTTGGAAAGTTTTGCAACTCTTTCAAAATGTACAAAAAGTGGTTTGAGCTAGTTATTAACATATACATGTATAAAAAACGAGATTTCTTCATTGTTAGTAACGATGTCTTATTATGATAAAATGATTGATTGATTGATTAATTGATCGATTGATTGATTGATTGATTGATTGATTGATTGATTGATTAAATGACTCATATTTTATACATATATAATATTGGATAGCAGCACATGGTTTGTAAAAATGTTGACATATCTTTAACTCATAGTATATTGCTATTAAGTTTAAGTATATTTTACCTATCTGGAGGTATGTAGCTTTAAATAAGATAAACTTAATTACATTTACATAAATTATTTTATATTTTGTATATTAATTTCTGTTGTTTTTCTCTTTAAGCAAATTAATATACCAACGGCAAGTACAGCTACAAAATTGTAATTTAAAATTTAATATGTGGAGGTAATTTTTTTATGTCCAGTAAAGCTTGGACTGTAACGAAGTATCTCCATCTGAATAATAATAGTATTTAAACAGGTAATATTGCTGAATACAAACGGTTGTAAATTACTGGAGCCATTAAGACAAGGTTGCATTGTCCAGAATAAAAAGTTGTAAATTACTGGAGCCATTAAGACAAGGTTACATTGTCCAGAATAAATAGTTGAAATTACTGGAGCCATTATAACAATGTTACATTGTCCAGAATAAATAGTTGAAATTACTGGAGCCATTAAGACAATGTTACATTGTCCAGGATAAAAAGTTGTAAATTACTCGAGCCATTAAGACAAGGTTACATTGTCCAGAATAAATAGTTGAAATTACTGGAGCCATTAAGACAATGTTACATTGTCCAGAATAAATAGTTGAAATTACTGGAGCCATTAAGACAAGGTTACATTGTCCAGGATAAATAGTTGTAAATTACTGGAGCCATTAAGACAAGGTTACATTGTCCAGAATAAATAGTTGCAATTACTGGAGCCATTAAGACAATGTTACATTGTCCAGGATAAATAGTTGTAAATTACTGGAGCCATTAAGACAAGGTTACATTGTCCAGAATAAATAATTGAAATTACTGGAGCCATTCAGACAATGTTACATTGTCCAGAATAAATAGTTGTAAATTACTGGAGCCATAAAGACAATTTTACATTGTCCAGAATAAATAGTTGAAATTACTGGAGCCATTCACACAATGTTACATTGTCCAGAATATATAGTTGTAAATAACTGGAGCCATAAAAACAATTTTACATTGTCCGGGATAAATTGTTAAATTCTGGAGCCATTAAGACAATCTTACATTGTCCGGGATAAATAGTTGTAAATTATTGGAGCCATCAAGACAATGTTACATTGTCTGTCTGGGATAAATAGTTGAAATTACTGGAGCCATTAACACAATGTTACATTGCCCAGAATAAATAGTTGTAAATTACTGGAGCCAGTAAGACAGTGTTACATTGTCCAGAATAAATAGTTGTAAATTACTGGAGCCATAAAGACAAGGTTACATTGATTGGGATAAATAGTTGAAATTACTGGAGCCATTAAGACAAGGTTACATTGTCCAGAATAAATAGATGTAAATTACTGGAGCCTTCAAGACAATGTTACATTGTTCAGAATAAACAGTTGAAATTACTGGAGCCATTTAGACAATGTTACATTGTCCAGAATAAATAATTGAAATTACTGGAGCCATTAAGACAAAGACAAAGGGGTTTGCCAGAAGAGGGATGTGCCCCCTCCTGTTTGGAGGGTTTGAAGGGTTGCGACAGTCCCCCTCATCGCCAAGAAAAAAATGGACTTGTAAGAGGCTAAAAACGACCCCAGATCAATCATAAGGTAACGTGTAACCAGCGCTGAAAAGCATTTGACTGTATCTCAATTTTGATGGAAAAAATCAACGCAAAATAGTGATTTTTGGCAGTTTTGAGATGTCCCCTCGTTTCCATGGTAACAGGAAATTTAAACCTGAGCATGTTGTTACAAAGGCAATGGTCCAGTAAACATTTGTGCCAAGTTTGATTGGTATTGAAGCAGTTTTTATAGTTTTATAGCAATTTGAACTTGTAACGGGAGACGTTTCAACGAAAACAGCCATTTTCACAAAATGCTCATGAAGTAATGTGTTAATGAAAAAAAATCTACAAAACAACCATTTTTCCTCAAATTTATATGTAAGGCTATGTTTAAACATGGAAAAACGCGATTTTGGGTTATTTCAGGTATTTTCATCATTTTTTGTTAACCCCTTTACCTCATAGATACGCGAAACGCGTTTTCGAGCCACCCATCTATTAGGCCACAAATAGTGAAAAAATGTCCTGTTTGGGCCCCAAACACATGTTTTCGTTTTAGAAATGTTGATAAAACAATTGACCACTTTTTCGGCGCGGCCCACAACCAAAAGATACATCAGGGTGTTGAAGGAGGGCGGCAGTCCCCCTAATCACCAAGAAAAATTTGGACTTGTGAGAGGCTAAATATGACCCCAGATCAATCATAAGGTAACGTGTAACCAGCGCTGAAAAGCATTTGACTGTATCTCAATCCATTGAGAAGTTGCAGCACTTTGAAATCAATTTTGATTGAAAAAATCAACGCAAATAGTGATTTTTGGCAATTTTGTGATGTCCCCTCGTTGCTATGGTAACAGAAAATTTAAGCCTGAGCATGTTGTTACAAAGGCAATGGTCCAGTAAACATTTGTGCCAAGTTTGATTAGTATTGAAGCAGTTTTTATAGTTTTATAGCAATTTGAACTTGTAACGGGATACTTTTCAACGAAAACAGGCATTTTTCACAAAATGCTCATGAAGTAATGGGTTAAGACAATGTTACATTGTCATGAATAAAAGTTGTAAATTGCTGGAGCCATTAAGATAACGTTACATTGTTCAGAATAAACGGTTGTAAACTTTCTGAACCATTAAGACGCAAGCAACCGTATATGAACAACCAAAGCTGTCAAGCGTCTTTATAAGGAATTTATACAACTTCACATTGGCTTCCTTTTATAAATAAATGCATAATTGAAGTAATGACACTTACTAATGAGACTCGGAACTGACCATCTTGATATGCTATAAAAATTGATCATGAACAGTTCTAATAATGAACGGCGAATAAATTCATTAAAGGAATTCCGCAAGTTAGACCAAACCGGCTGAATTTGTGTATTAGATTTGTTAAGCGATTGCCAATTTCATATTTAAGCTTCCAAAAGTATAGAGCCTGGTCACAATGTACGGATATGCAGGGTGGACTAGCTCTTTACTTGTGCCAAAGGCTAATCATTGGACTGTATCTGTACTGGTGACAAAACCTAATCACTTACAGTTTCAGAAGGTTATGGGTCAATAACACAAAACCACAACACATTCAATCAACTCAGCAACGAACCTGGAATAATTTTGTTCTAAATTTATCCACCATTTATCTAAACAAAAGAGAAAACTTTTTAAAAGACTTCCGTATGCGTTTACACACCATTGGATATTTTTATCAAATCTTTCATAATAGTTTTTTTTATTTCGTTTGGTTAAATTATAAGTTTAATATATGCGACAGATTTATTCAATCAAATACGGCCTACATTTCATGAAATGCGATTATCTACATTCAAATTATTCGTTTTTTTTCAAGTTGAAAAATATATATGTGAAGTGTGAATGTATGTTAATTAAAAATGATTGTCACAATATCCATTGATTTTATGGTACATTTTTCTGAAAATTCTAAATACTAGTATTCCAACAATGATACTTAAATGACATTATAATGACATTAGCACGAACTCATTTCGTTGTCTGTTTAAGTTATTCTAATGTCGTAGTTTTTCCGTAATCATTTGATGGCCATTTAGCGATTTAAAAACAATAATCATGCAACTATGCAAGGAATGAAATATACGATGTCGTTGTTTTCTCATAGCTGTCATAATATATTGCCGGCAAATACTAATGGCAGAATGATATGTTTAATTAGACATTAATCTAAACGAATTACTACTGAGTTAATGCATATACAAATTTTCTCACATGGCTCCGGAATAACTGAATTGCGTACAAAATATGATAGCTATAGAAATTATATTGTATCCTGCCATACTATCAGATGCTAAACTAAAAACAAAAACATATAACTGGAACTAGTTTAAGACGAAGGAGGTTATGAAGAGAAAGTTATGTAGCCTCGAATTGACCCTTCGCTTTCTGTTTTGTATCATAGCAATTATTTGCAATTTATTGTTATAAATCGATTAGAATAGGAATAATCCGTTGACTGACGAATGCAGCTATTTTAAATTGAACAGGAATGGTGTGTGCGAGATGATAATGTCAAAACACACATATATTATTTATATTAGATAATTGAAAAATATCATCGACATAGAACTAAAACAAACGAAAACAAAAACACTTTTATGTTTTACATGCAAACTTTACTAAATGACCAAAGCGCTCATATTCCAAAATCCTGGATATCAACGGTTGATTTGTTCTATCACTCTCCGACAGTGAGGCTATTGAATGAGTGTAGGTTTACATTAGCGCACTTTAACACAATCTTTGCTTTTCGCAAATGACGTCACTATATGTAGATATTACACTAGTATAATTTCACTAGTTAAATATTGATTGTTGATGGTTTTATTAAACTCCAGCACGGTGGTTTATGTAATAAATTTCATAATAAGATATCGATAGGGTTTCAAAATATCATGTAGCATATTGGTAAAAATTATTTCCTTATAATACTCATTCAACAAATGCTTTGTACTATATAAATACAAACAAATATTTAGATAAAGAACGTCTTTACATACAATGCAAAGTGAAAAACTAGATAAACGTATTTTTATTTCCATATTAATGGAATGTATACCATAGATGCTGGTCTTCTTATAAATCGACACGATGTTCTCTTGTTCCATTTGCACGTCCAGTGTCATCTGGGTTCTTTTTCTTCGCTGATCTTACATAATATTTAAGTCTTTTGCTAAGTTGACGGCCCACTTTTCCTATAACGACAAGATCAGTGTTGCATTTATTTTTTTCTATGGAACGCCATAGCTGCCTTGTATTGTTACATTTCCTTTCGTCTTCCCCGGAAAGCGCACATATGTCAAATATTAGTGTTGTGTTGCCATAATATTTTGTCGACTTGTGTAAGCATTGCCTTATTATACGTAACAGTAGTCTTATCATTTCAAAATGTGATGTTGACTTGTCCTTACATTGTTAAATCATTTCAAAGAGTAATGTTTTCATGTCAAAATGTCGTTTGCATTTTCTTAAATGTGTCTGTCAGCTAGTCGCACTGTTTTGTCAAATTGTTGAGCTGATTTGTCAAAAGACTATCTGATCATTTGGAACAGTTTTCTCATGTCGAAATATTGTGTTCACTTGTCAAAGTACTGCTTTATTTCATCAAACTGCTATCTTATTTTGTCAAAATACGGTGATTAAATGCCTAAACATTGTCTGACTGTGTCGAACAGAAGTGTTCATTAGCCAGCGTAGACTAATGATTGGTCATAGTACGTTCAATATTCGTATTATCTTGCCGAAATTGGGTGTTGACTGGGCTAAATGATGCCTTGTTATGATAAAATGTATGCTATTTTGTCAAATATGGTTTTGACTTGTTAAAACTCAATTTTATAATATCATATAATCGCGATATAACATAAAAAGACATGAATTGGACAATTTGAAACCAAGTTCACACAAGATTAAACAACTGTTTCACATAAAAAGCCAATTTCTAGACAATTTACCACCAGATGAGAACATTACAACATGTTATTTTAACAAACAAAGACAGTTATTAGGCAAGATAACACCGAATTTGAACACGATTACATGGCAGTCTGACAAAATGTGACAGTGTTTAGACAAGTCAATACCACATATGGACAAGACAAAATGACAATTTTATATTATACAACAGGGTTTAAAGAAACAAGAATCTCATTAGGACAAGAGGAATCCAATGTTTGCCAAATAAAGAAGTGTTCAGACAATGCAACATCACGTTTAAACAAAACTGGTTGAAAAGACAAGTTGAAATCAAAATTCAAAAATATGGCGTGCATGTTAGACATATCAAGACTTCAATCAGGCATCGAATTTGGACATGACCACATGCTGATTTAAAACAATAAAACAGTGTTTAGACAAGTCAGCACCATATTTTGACAAGATAACATAAATATTTGACCTAATAAGACTTTGCTAAGTTAGGTTCACATAAAATGTTGGCAAATTAACACTTCTTTTATACAGAATAAGACGCTTTCTAGGAAAAAAACAACAAAACGTAACCCCATGAGACAAGTATGGGGTTCCATATTTTCCATTCAAAATGACTGAGTTTAATCTCTACGTAATCTTGATAATTTTATTGACAAATTGAAAACATGGCATTTCTGATCTTGATAATGATTTTAAGTCATTAGTTTAATAACAGAATTACAGTCATACTATGTCTTTCTGTTAAACAGAATAGAATACAGTGATTCTCATCATGTATACATACACACATTTTCTTGCAACTGATTGCAAAGCATAACCAAATAATATAACGGTTTTTGTAGATGGAAATAAAGCCAGTTATTGCGTTGCCAAAGCACAACATAATACACAAATCAAGAGAAAAAAGCATGCTTTATTTACCTTTAGATGCTATTCGGTCATAGATTTCGTCATCCTCGTCCCTCTGTTTATTCCGAGGTCCGCTGTCATCAAAATTACTGCAACAGAAGACAATATTACACGCTTTTCAATAGACAGTGCAACTATATTTGATTATTTCGCATTGAAGTTGCACAGTAGCAAGACAATATTTGAATGCGGATGAAAAGAATGGTTTATCAGTAAGTGTTAATATCGTCACATATGCACTTTGTCGTAAAGTAAAATGTATTCATTTTTGAAAAAAACACACCCGTTAGTTTCAATACCCTTTACAGTGACTCTAGCCTATTTGAATACTCTTCAAAGTAGAGATAGTGCATTAGGAGTGTACTACCTTAAGTACACTATATTTATTAAACCTATTAATCAATAATAAACACATTACTTACTCATGAAAGTATTGCCTAGTTAAAGGATTTTCCTGTAATCTAGATGCAAGCTCTGATCTTCCTGCTTCTAGGTTTAACCTCCTCCTCTTTACTGTTGGGTGAGGTTCTTTAATATTTTTATCTTTTGCCCTACGCGCTTCATTTTGCACCCTTAATCTAAATTCGTCACGATGCTTCCTCATAGTCGTCTGGATACCATCTACACTATCTATTTGTCTTGTTCTTCCTATATCATCCAAAGGCCGTGAAGTTGCACTTAGACCATTTTGTGTTACAGTTGCACGGTGCCTGTATTAACAAGGGGGCAATGTACAACTGTATTAAATTTAAAAGAAGATGTTTTCAGTCTTTACTATATACATATAAAGAAAGTCTATGAACCCTTGGGCTGGGCCAATTTGATTCCAGAGTTATGATTTGAACAAACTTGGTAGACGTCCTCTACCAAAAGTGTTTCAAGCAAAATGTTTAACCTTTAGCTTTTGGGAATTCAGAGGAGAATTTTTTTATATTTCTACTACATATACATAATCAAAAGGAAAACATATGATACCCCTGTACGCAATGATAAGGAAATGATAAGGAAAACATCTGACGCCCGGGAGCCGGGCCAATTTTGACACTGGGACCAACATTGAAAAAAAACTTTGGTAGATTACCGATAGATGATAAAATATACATATAACTAAACTCTAAGTCTTGAATCTTCATACGAGAGATTTTTAAGTTTTTTTTATATATTTATTAAGTAAGTAAAACGCATGTGCCCCGGGACGGGGCCAATTTTGAACACAGGGCTACAATTTGAATAAATGTGGTAGACAATCTTCTATAAAAAATTATATACAAAAGTTAAAAGGTGTGAACTTTGTTCTTTCAGACAAGAATATTTTTAATGTAAACCTATAACCCCCGGGGCGGGGCCAATTTTGACACTAGAGGACCTAAGATGATATAATATACCAAATATCAAACCTCTTGGCCTCGTACTGTCAGAGAAGAAACTATTTGAAACTCATTTCCTGGCCGCGTGACCAACCTATGGAACAGAACGGAAGGATTTGAACAACTTTGGAAGGGGACAGCTGAAGGATCTTTCTTGTTAAGTTTGATTATTGTGCATTGATTTGCTTCAGGAGCAAAAATGTTGTTTAAAATAAATGTTGACGACGCACAAAGCACGACGACGGACGGTGGGGATCACAAGCTCATCATGAGCACGTTGTGCTCAGATTTGCTAAAAAGGCATGAACAATCATTACATAAGTGTAAGGTTCCCACCAAATATCTTTATACGCTATTCTATGCATTAATATCACAGTGTGTCAGATAAATAAAACTTTTAAAAATGTACGGAAACAATCTCTTGAATAGCCCAATATTGGTATGGTCAACTGGTTAAACAAAAAAGAAAAACATGTATTTAAAGATCAAACCGTAAATTAGATAAAATATTAGCACTCATTTCCTTTCAAATTTGTCATTAAGAGAGCCGAATATTGTTTTTCACGGTCATTTTCTGTAAATCAAATTGAAAGCGCCAGGTGATATATAATTGTGTTTCTCAAACTGTTTTTTCCCCAAATAATTGGTTGTTAAAAAAGCAACCCAATGAAAACCTGAAAAAAGATATATATTTTGTAAACGCAAAGAATTTTAACCTTAACCCAGTTCTCTGTAAAACACGCAGTTCGTTTTTTATTTCTTTTTCAAACTCATCGTCGTCCTCGCTGCCATCAGAATAACCTGGTAGCGGTTCTGCAAATACTGTTTCTAATATTTCCCTTGCTTCTTTGGAATCAACATTTACTTCATTCGAAGACAGTTTTGCTTTCACACCAACCTTTTTCCAGAAAAAAATACAAAATATCTCAATGTTTTTCTAGCTACACACAATATATGTGAATAAAGAAATCTTACTCTTTTTAAAAGCTAACAAGAAATAATTTGTGCCAAAACTAAACAATCAATACTGGTAATCTGAGACAGAAAAAAAGAATGCGTCATTGAAGTATTTAATCAAGATGCAAGGATATTAAAACAATCACCTGAGGCAATTTTGTTATGGATACTAGATGCAGGAACGTTTCCCATCTATGTACTATCATACCTATAAATTGAAGCAACAGAATTGCTAAGTAAAAGAAAATAAAGAGCAATCCCAATAAATCAACTTTAATGATATTGTTGTCTGATGCACTCATATCGGTATCTTTTTGGTTTTCCTCCAAGTAGTCAGGACTATCGGGATTGTCAGACGAACCCTGAAAAACAATTTGTTAATAAGCAACGTCCATCTAATCATTAAATTAAACAGAATGAACAACACATAAATTATTTTAAAATAACAAAACATAATGAAATAATTGCAATTTAAAAGTAAGACGAGTTAAACAATTTCATTAAAATAATTTCGATTTATTTCGAAAATGTTTGTAGATATCTAATAATTTTACATAACATCTGTGTAAAGTTTGTAAGCTTATATTATAAGATTGAAATATCTTAAAAAATCATTAAATTTTTCATGTAATTTTAAATTTTAATGTTTATATATACTAACAGAAAATGGCAACGGTATGGTCGTCGGACCTTGTAACTGAAACATGAAGTTGATGGCAATCCATAGTAAATTTATCATCGCCATACCAAGTGCAATATTGTTCCGTAAGTCTATCAAACTCATTGCAATGTTCTTTTTCTCCTCTTCTGTAAGTTCAATTGGTTCAAGGTATCTAAAAATGAAAAAGAAAATTTCAAAAATTGATCATTTACTGTAACAGAAATTTACTGAACCATGTAATCATATCAAATATTTGTCTTTGCACAAAGTAGAATTTATAGACAGAAGAATTTGTTATAATGTACTGGTGCGTTTTCGTGAATAATTAAAGGAAATAAGATCAAAAACAATTTCGAAATTTTAATGTGATTTTCAAAACAACAGATAACAATAATTAGAACAAATCCATATATCTGCTTGTCATAAAATGTATGGCATCAATGTAATCATGGTGAATGTATTTTTTTACTTTATCATTCGACGTAATTAACATATTCAAAATAATATTGCCCAAGTCAAAAGTAAATTTTGAGAATGAATGAAAAGAGGTTAATTCACGGCAGAGTATATTTAGTACAATTTTATTTTAGATAATTTCGTACAATTTATTAAAAAAGAGAAAACCATAATCTCAAAAGAAAGTTTAAAACGACAAAATTGAATATATTACAGGCTCGGTTTGATTGAGCCTGTCCATGGACGGTACTAGAAAGTACAAGTTACCGTCCACGCCCCCTAGCACCCGCTTAAGCAGAATTTAACATTCAGCATGAAAATGGTGAAAATTTGATTTCAATAACATCCGTAGATGTGTTCATATGGCGGTTTTCATGGAACCTTCAATGTGACACAGAATTGTCATTCCATTTAAAGCGGCGTATGGTCCCCTAGTAAAAATATGCTTGTGCCCTAAGCGAGAAAACAATTGGTGGAACGAAATAAAATGGAATTTTGAAAGGGGATCTGAGATTATGAAGCCTGCATATCATATACAAGACGTCAAACGACAAATTTTAAAAAGCAGGCAAGATATCCTATGTGACAATAAAATAGATAAAAAAATGATTCTCTATAGAAAGCCCAACACGACAAAATTGAAAATGTTGCAGGCTAGGTTTGATTGAGCCTGTTCATGGACGTTACTGAAAAGTGCAAGTTACTGTCCACGATCCATAGCACCGGCTTATGCAGAATTCAACATTTAACACAAAAAAGGTGAAAATTTGGATTTAAAAACATCCGCAGATGTGTTCATACGGCTGTAATCATGGAACCTTCAATGTGACACAGAAGTGCCATTCCATAAAAAGTTGCTTATTGTCCCCAAGCAAAAGAATGCATGTACCCTAAACGAGAAAACAATGGGCGGAAATAAATAAAATTGAATTTTGAAAGGGGATCTGAGGTTATGAAGACTGCATATCACAGACAACACGTCAAAAGACAAATTTAAAAAGCAGGTAACATATCCTAAGGGGTTATACAGTATTCAAGTAGGAATTCTTGAACCACCCGAGTTGAAAAGGGCCAAAAATGAACGTTCAGAATATGTCTAACTTTGTTATAAAACTCTTCCAAAATTTCAGTTCCTCTGAAGCTAGTTGTAATAATTTTCCCAGCCCTAGTTTTTTCACTCTCCCCAAGCGGGATTTACCAGTTTTCAAACTTTTTAAAACTCTATCGTATTTTGGGTTTCCTAAGGTCATCGTAAATTTTTTTTAAGCGGGTAAATTTTTTTTTGGCATAAATTTTTGTTTTGCTGTTTCTTTTTGGGGGTTTTTTTCAATATCCTTGTTTTTGGGACCTGTGAAGGTTTGTATATCCGGGGTTGAAAAGGTTTTTTGAAGGTTGATCCCAAAAAAAGGGGTTTTTCTGCGGTGCGTTTAGGTTTATTTTTTGGGTTCCCCTTTTTCCCTTAAAATGAGTTTAATTTTCCCTTTCACCCAATTTTTTTTGTTCTTTTAGAATTTAAATCCTCTTTCTTTGCATTTTGACTCTCTGTGAGTTTATGTAGAATATCTTTGAATTCTTTAGTAGGAAATGTAGGAAAGAATCTACCAAAAAAGCCTCTTTTTTTCTTTTTCTTTTCCTTTTCCTCATCCTGCCTTTTTTCTTCTTCTATTTCAGCTGGAGTTTTCTTCTTCGGTACTTCTCGAGTACCCCATGAGACATTATTCAAGTTCATCAATGAATATATATTGAGAAGTAAGAAGCCAGTTGGTATAAGAAGAAAATAAAGAGGACCGAAAATAATGCATGACCACTCCTTTGGATGCAACAGCGCTGAAAAAGTGAAGGCTATAACAAGAAAGCCTAAAAATATGACACTTGGATGAAATGGGCTTTCTTGGGCAGCGGTAACTATAGTTCCGACGAATACGATCATCATAACAAACGCGTATAGTGCTGTGAGAATCCCCGCTACTTGAATTTGAGTTTTTTCCTTCACATAAAAACACAGGATAAAGTAGAATATCGCAGGGGCAAGAGCAATCACATATCCCCATATGACAGTAACTTTGAAGACAACCATGGTAGCGCCAGCAATCATCATTATAATAGTTGCAGGGCCAACAATGGTAGACAATAGCAAGGCACCTTGATACAGGATATACAGCATGCTGATATTGGAATTTACATATACTGTGTTCTTGTAGTCAGCAAGAAGGTCGATGATGTTGAAAACGGTAGATGGCATCCATCTTCGACGTTGATTAAAGAATTCAGCAAAACTTTCAGGAGCATACGTGAAAGCATCAGATCCAGCTGCATAGTCAACTCGATATCCCTGCTGTAGAAGAAGGGTGCATAACCATCGATCCTCGCCTGAAAATACGGACACAGCGTGTGTGTAAATGATCAAGTACGCCAGAATAAGTTTGCTTGAAAATTAAACATGTCGATCTTTGGTTATTACAATTTTATTTGAGTTTCAATTCACAAAGACACTGTTTAGGTCATATGGCGACCTACGAATGGACGAAAATCATATGAGCCCTTACATGCAGTATCTCCGACATGCGCGATTTCCTAATTAGAACTACACTTCTTATGCAAGCTAGCTGGATAACATCCTAATATGAGAAAATCAAAAGTATCTTCGAACCCACATTAAAGTGTACATACATGTAGTTTCAGCTTGTAGTTGAAAAGCAACGTATTCTTTCCTGTGAAAGTGGTTAAAGATAGAACATGTTGGGACGTTCAATTACATTATGAGACTGCCGAGATATGACAAAAATTTGAAAATCGGCGATAAAAAAATCTTTAGTATATTTATAGTAGAAACCGTAGTTATGACCGCTTTAAGGTGTTGTATTTGTACTGTACAGAAATGTAAAGTGAAGGAAATCATTTATAATTGCATCCTATACAATTGATAGCCATATAAACATAGTTTATGACAGTGATCAATTTAATAGTTATTATGTATAAGCTTTGACACACGTGCTTTTATGAAGGGCTATGTTCGTTTTTGAAAGGATGTTTGCTTTTTTCAATAAGCAAACTCGTTGAACTGAGGATAATAAAACAATTATCGAGAATTATGTTCTGTTCGTACTATATAATTTTCACAACATTACTTTTAATACCAATATTTAAAAGTGAAGATGAAGTACACATAAATGACACAATAACAATGAAATAAATTAATTTACTAGTCTTATCTAGTATCAAATAAATCGAACGCTTAAGTATATCTCAGACCTTGATCGTACATAAGGTGATGCGCAGATTCTGTTGGTAGAATGGTATACTTCTTCATAACATTGTCATCCATAAGTGCTGACCCTCTAAACATGGAAAAACATCCGGGACTGCAAAGTACACATCCGAGAACATGCTCCGTTGCTTTCTGTAGCCAGTGAGCGATAGCGTATTCAAACTTTTGGAACCAAACAACTGGTCCTTAAACACAACAGGGTTGGTATAAATGTGTATATTACTTCAATTTGAATTTAGGAAGTCTTTTTTTATTTTAGCTTCTTTAAAATAAACTATTTACATACATATCGACTAATTTTAAACAATATTTGTAAAACGAAGCACGATCAAAAATTAGTATGCTGCTGTTCCTGACGTCAGCCAAGATTCCATACTATTAACAAATATGTTAAAGAGTATAAGATGTTCTTGTTTCAATATTTGATATTAATGCTACTAAATTATTTAACTCTGGTAAATCTAGAATACTTGACAAAAACATTTTTGTAAAGTTCAACTTAAACAATATCAGTTATGTTATTTTGACGAGTGTCCAACCGTCTAGAAAAATTAACTTAATTGAAAATACGCGTAACCGTGATATACTTAAGCCGTTTTACGAATCACAATATTTATAAAGAATGTCATTAACCGTTTGTAATGTTGTGACACTTTGTCAAGAATTTTAAGTTTATAGAATACCTGTTCCAATTGGATGTATTCTACCGCAAGCAGCTCCAACCTTCTGGCTTTTCTTCATCCTGTCAAGAAGAAGACGAACGGCCCCAGGGGTAAAGTCTACGTCACCATCAAGCGCCAATAGAAACGTGTTTTGTGCCTACAGAAAAATGATTATTTCGCTTAACTCAAAACTAATGAAATTGATCACATACCCGTGCGGCTTTTGCAACGCCGTAACAAGGTAATGGATAGGTCGTGCATATTTTTGAATCGACGTAAGTTGCTTTAAAAAAACGTATTTTTTGCGTTTCACTATAAAAGCGTCAGTATAAACATTATTCAGTTTTACAATTTCAACAATTCTTATATTTTAGTATATCAGAACATTATATTTGTTACATTGTTTATTTTTTGAACTTGTTCAATAAAAATATCATATTCAACTCGCTCAATAAATTCAGTATTGAACATACATTCATTTAATATCATCTATATGTTTGATTGATTGTATGTGTACTATTTTAAGTTATCCCATTGAATGTATACTTTGTTTTATATCATATTATATTCTTTTATATCTTTTTTTTACTATGTTATATTGCAAGATTTATTCAGATCATATGATAACGGTAAAAAAGTACCTTTTTAAGGACTTGGTCATCAAACGCCTGAAATATATGACTTCTGCCAATTGATCCACCAGGTGCACTTCCAGGTTCCCATTGAATTAAATCATTAATTTTCCCTACGTTCAGTGCTGCTGCAACCGTTTCATGACACATTCTTACGATCCGGAAACCCAACAAATAGTACATGTACATGACCTAGATAACAAGTAAAGAACAAAAATTTAACAAAGAGCTTAGGAACATTGATCATTCCGAAAGCTTGTAAATTTACTATTATGTCCGTTGGCAATTAATCGTTTTTATTTTTATACCAATTTCAACAACGTTTGGTTAAATGTGGACTTTTGTCCACTTGACCGAATTCATTGATGATTAACCAAACAATTACCATTTTTTCTACAAATGACACATTCTTACAACACATGAATTCAGAATCAACAGCGAGAGACAGATGACCAAAACATTCAATATTAAAAAATGTCAAGCAATGCAAGACAAAAGCCTAATTTGCATGCCGAACAATATACTTACCTGCGACCAACGCTTCCGATGCCTTATTTTTTGTTTGTCTTTCAGATGTATGAAAAGGAAATTATCTCCTGGCATTGTATATATAACTTGTCCGCCATATGGTGTAGGGATTTTGTAAGGTGCCTTGATCTTCATGGGTTTTTCATATACACAGCTAAAAGTATATATCAGTATACCAATTTGATAAAACTAAAGAGAGTAATTTATATAAAAACATACTATACTATGTCAAAAACTCACTCAATAACAGAGTTAGAGTAGACATGTGTCCATATTACAGGATGCCCCAACACTCCACTGTAAATCTACCGATGTACAGAAAGACAATATGACAGAGAAACAAAGGGAACTCTTCACGATTCCTTCACCCCTTAGTGGTTGGGCATTAAAACGGCATTCATCTTTTTCCAATATTGATATCTCGATTTTCCCAATATTAAGATTTCAAATCTTAAATCTTAATTCTACATCCTAAAGTAAGCTTAAGAAATAAAAACAAGCAATGTTCTAGATAAACAACTTCACATTCTGACCTATAAAAATCTTAAAACAAAGTGATCCCTCGGAAGTATTAATCACAACAAAATTACATGAAAATTGCAGACTCGGTTTGATTGAGTCTGTACATGAGAGATAATGAATAAACGCAATATTCCTCACGCCCGCAACCACCGGCTTGAGCGGTACTCAATTCTCAACAATAAATAATGCTGGTATCAATGATTTCGAAGGACCAGGCAATCATAACAGCACTAATTTTACAACAATTACCATGTAAAGCTTTATGACTTTAGGTCAAATACTTTTGATTTACGCAAGACACAAGTTGAGAATGGAAATTTAAGAGCAATAATCCCTAACCTGAATAAATCCACAAGAAATACCGAGGTGCCCGGTTTACATATTTATCAACATTTATGTATATTTTGTTGGTTCTAGCTCTTTATGAGGTACATGTTTTTACTAAATTAAGGGCAATTACTCTACACAACCAAATAAATAAATAAGTATGCAAGAAATTCCCCAGAAACAAAACTAAACATGCTAACAAACCTTTCTGTAAAGTTTCATGACACTAGGTAAAATATATTTGGGTACACGCGACAAAAGCGCACAACTTCATATGCTGATCAGCATTTCTGACCAGTTTGTTGACTCTAGCTCAAGCACTTTTAGAGCTACATGTGATACAAAATGAGACCTCAAGCACGCACATACACGCACAAATATGAATCACAAACATTAAGAAGAATTCTCATTTGATTAATTTCCTTACAAGAAGATTTGTGCAGTCGCGTAAAATGTCTTTTCCTATTGTAATACTACTTAGAATTTTGATATTAAAGTTTCTATTACGACTGACTCTTATTGAAATTACCTTGCGGCATCGTCTATTATGGTTGTCAATAACTTGACAAACTTATTTGGAACCCATTCGTTATTATCATCCAAAGTCATGGCATCATCAAACAGAATGTGTGCTACAATATTAAAAAAGGATATCTTTCAAATAGTTTTAATAAGCTAAGTCTTAAATAGTATATTAAAATTTGTTTTATTTATAATAATGACTTTTGGGCGTGTAATGGACTTGTGGTAGTTGTTGTTTTATCAGTCAGCAGATCATTTTAAACCAGTGATTTCAAGTTCATATATTTCTGTTTGATTAACAATTTATTACTATATAACTACACTAAGAATGTTGTTTATTTTTCCTTTAATATATTTCTGCGACTCAAGTGTTTGTTTTCAATTAGTCCAGTCTGCCGGTCACATGTATTATTTTATTTTACAAGATTGAAATAAGTTCAGCAACATCCTTACACCACAACAATTAATTAGTTTGTTATAGAAATATCAATAAAATGTCACAGTGACGTTTCCATCATAGTTGCCGTTTGAACATAATCAAATCTCCTAACGTTTACATGTTCTAAATTATGCCTAAATTGAATTACGCTTAAGTCGTTTATAGAGGACAATTATCTTTATAAGCCGTTAAAAAATCGAGCCAAAGATATTTATTTTTTGTTATGCCCTGTTAAGCTATCTTTCACGAGGTAACTTTTTCTAAAATTAAAATTTGAAAACAGGTTGAGTCTGGTCATGTATGGACCCCAGTTTGCTTCAACCGTTTATTCAGCAATGTTAGCTGCAACTTTTATTCTACAAGCCTTTTAATATTCTGTTAATTTCACACAAGTATAGCACTATCATGTAAATAAATGGCTGGCATTCAATGAATGGTAACTATTTAGACATGTAAAGAAGGGGTAAAACTGAACATATGGGTCCTTCTTTCTACATGTCTTTGTGGTTTTCTTTGACTTTCTCACAAACAAAGAAAAGCTGCCAAAATATCGGTAATATACCCCGAACGCGTTTGATAAATATATCGTTTCTAAAATTTTATTTAATTCCATAAAAAGTGTAGAAGAAATTGTCTAAACAAATTTTCATCAACGGCAATTACTTTGCGAAAAAAAAATAAAAAACGAAATTTCCCAAATGGTTTTTGAGATGAAGAATGGACAAAGTTAATCTATTGAACAATTAAGATACTATGCACAGCTAGGCTTGGTGACAAACAATCCTATGAATCTCACCCGCAAAAGGCAGCTTTGGAGATTAAGCGCGTTTTAGGGTTCATAACTGTACCTTAACAATTCAAGTAGAAAATGAAGATATATATCGAAAAACAAATACTGCGAACTTTCACTAAAATTTCCCCATTCCCCAGTTGTTTGAGATGAAGCGTTGAATAGCTTAGTTTACTTGTTAAACTGAGCATTAAGGCAGACAAGCTTATTACTCAAAAATGAACATTAGGAGAGCATTACTGTGCCAAAAATAAATAAATAAAAATCAAGACAGCATGTTCAACTAGCAATCCTGTGAAGTTTAAGTGAAATCACTGAAGCGATTTTGGAGATGTAGAGTGGACAAAGATATTTTACTAAACAATAGACCATTAAGGGACCATAACTGTGTCAAAAACATCAAGCAAAATATCAAGAGACTATGCACAACTAGGCTTGGTTACAAACAATCTTGTGAAATTTCAGAAAATCCCCCTATCGGTTTGATAATGAGTGCCGACAAGCTTATATCAATAAAAAATGGTCATTTAGGGGCAATAACTATGCCAAGAAATGCAAGCAGAAAAAACAAAGCCCCATTTTTACCAAATAGGGATGGTGACAAAAAAATCCCATAAAGTTTCACTAAATTTTTTCATAGGTTTTTGAGGGAAAGCGTGGAAAACGTTTTTTTTACTAAAAAAATTGACCCTTAAGGGGGCAAAAAATTTCCCCCAAAAAAACAAGCCCGAATATAAAAAAAGTATGCACAAATTGGCTTGGGGAAATTAAAAATCTTGTGGGGGTTTCACGGGGAAAACCCCTTGTCCCTTTTAAAAAAGGGGGACAAGATTACCAGACGGACGGAAGGACGGACGCACAGTGCGATTAATATATGCAGCGCTTCGGGGCATAACAAGTTACTTCGTAAGTTTTGTAATGGAATAGAAGATTTTTTTTGAAACAAGAGCGATCAGTGATAACATGTGTTGCCTCATGATAGCCATAAATTGGCCAAAATCATTCAACCTAAAAAGTTGTGTAATATGTACAAGAACTTCAGGTAACAATCAATCCTGTAAAGTTTCATTAAAATTGCATTAGTGGTATAAGAAGAATTGTCTGACAAATTCTAAACTTAAATTAAATTCATTTAAGGGCCATAACTCTGACATATATCAATGAACTTAAATATGTTGAAAAGATGCACAACTAGACATGGTACTGATCATTCCTGTAAAGTTTTGATGTATTGCACAAATATTGTCTGAGGGGTAGTACAGACAAGCTTCTGTGTAGTTTGCAACACAAAATACATATTATTCGACCAAATATCAAATATCAAGAGAAGACTTGTGTATTATGCACAAGTACTTGACGTACCGATAAATCCGGTACAGTTTCATTGAAATTGTATAAGTGGTATAAGAGAAGTCCCGACACACTTTATTAGCACTCTTTTCTTTAAAGGGCCATAACTCGGCCAAAATCATTCAAGTGCAAAACCCGCTGGCGATGTGCGCAACTATCTTGGTACTGACCATGCCTGTATGGATGAAATTGCACAAGTATTTTTTTATTAGTTGTTCCGAGAAGTTTCGTGACGGACAGACAGACGAACAAAATGGCTGACTGACAGACAGACAACGGAGAAGGAATTGAGATGAAAACAATTAAAAATTTGAGCAAATGTACATATAAATTGATTGAATAATGACACAAAAAAGAAATTTCTTTCATATCTTAGAGGACTGGTTGCATTCAACGTTTGCCACTTAAACTTTTAAACTTAATAACACTAGCTATTCTAAGACATTTCGAAGCAGTTATATAAATTGTCATATGATAAATTGTTAAACCTTCAAAGTCATAGAAATCTTTATCTTCCTTCTGGAAAAATTCTTCCCGCATGGTTTTTTTAATAAAATTGGGTCCCTTTCCATTCTTTAAGCAGAAAAAATCTATATATTTAAATGCCAAAAATTTCAAATTGTTTTGGGAAAAAAAACCCTTTCCCCAAAACTAAAAGGTTATAATCAGTTTTTAAAAGGGGGTAAAAAAAAATTTCAGTTTGCCCCCTTAAACTAAAAATTGTTTATTTTGGGCCCTGTTTTAGAAAATTGGTTTGGGTCCCTTAAATTTATTTTATATGTAACTGGGTTTTTGTAAACCTGCGGTTTTTCGGGGTTGTTGTAATAAAATCATTTTTAATATATTAGTTTTCAAAAAAATCTATTCTGGCTAACAACAACGGATGGAATGGTAACGTGTAACCGGTTAATCGGGAACTTGTTCGAACGTTTACACAATTTATATCAAAGTATACGGTAGACAAAATATCATTTCATTTTTTTCCGTCGTAAAAAACTTTTCTAGTGACATATGTTTTGAAATATATGCCGTTCGTAAACTTGTCAAATTTAATTAAAATATCCGTGCCTAGGTCTGAAAATTTACTTCAAATTTCTTGATGAGGCTATCAATGTGTTGATGAAATTTGCTTGCACTTGCAAACCACATTGAAGGGCTAATAACTGTGAGATTCAAATTATTAATAAGACTCTAAGATCTACAATATTTTAATTTTATCTTCAGGGTAAATTCCAAGCACTATAAACAAGAGGGCAAAGATGACACGAGATCG
Organism: Ruditapes philippinarum; assembly: GCF_026571515.1. Taxonomy (NCBI): domain Eukaryota; kingdom Metazoa; phylum Mollusca; class Bivalvia; order Venerida; family Veneridae; genus Ruditapes; species Ruditapes philippinarum. The sequence goes on from NW_026856519.1 coordinate 146,059, forward strand.
CTCAGCTGACCCATCAAACTCATCCAAGCAATTACAAAGACAAGTATACAGACCAAGTTTTATGACAGTTAAGTCATAAATGAAACCTATATAGTGTTAACAAGGCTTTTACATTTTTGAGCGGTGTTACCTCGCTTTTGACACAAGGTAACCCATATTCGATCTCGACCTAGAAATCATCAAAACAAGCTTTTAGACCAATTTCCAAGACATTTGGATCAAAACAGAAGCCACTAGTCAGAGTGTTAACAAGATTTTTCTATTGTTAGCTCCTGTGACCTAGTTTTTCATCCGGGATGACCCATGTTCAAACCCATCCGAGCAATTATCTAGACAAGCACTCTGGCCATACTTGATGATAATTAATGTCAAAAATGTGACCACTAGAAAGTTAACAAGGTTTTTCCATATTTGGGCGGTGTGACCTAGTTTTTGACATCAGGTGACCCATATTTGTACTTGACTTAGAAATCATCAAAACAAACTTTCAGACAAATTTCCAGGATTTTTTTATCAAAACAGTAGCCACTAGAGTGTTAACAATATTTTTCTATTTTTAGCTCCTGTGGCTTAGTTTTTCATCCGAGATGACCCATGTTCAATCCCATCCGAGGAATTACCTAGACAAGCACCCTGACCAAGTTTGATGATGATTGTGGCAAAAATGTGACCGCTAGACTGTTAACAAGGTTTTTCTATTTTTAGCTCCTGTGACCTAGTTTTTGCATTCGAGATAACATATGTTCAAACGCACTCGAGCTGTTACATAGATAAGCATCCAGACCAAGTTTGGTGATGATTGAGGCAAAAATGTGACCGCTTGAGTGTTAATAAGGTTGTTCTATTTTTAGCTCCTTTGACCTAGTTTTTCAAACGAGATGACCCATGTTTAAACTAATCCGAGCTTTTACCTAGATAAAGATCATGACAAAGTTTGATGATGATTAAAGCAAAAATGTGACCGCTAGAGTGTTAACGAACAAGTGTGGACGGACGACGGACATTAAACAATCCTTAAAACTTGCCCTGAGCTAGCTCAGGTGAGCTTAAATGTAGCCACTAGAGTGTTAACAAGATTTGTCTATTTTTAGCTCCTGTGACCTAGTTTTCCATCCGAGATGACCCATGTTCTACTTTATCTAAGCAATTACATAGAGCCACCTCAGATGAGCTAAAACGATGTAATTCTTGTACTAAATAAACTAGAAGGTTTTCTTTCGTCACAGAAACATGTGCCCCCAAAAACTAGGTATTATTCTGATCACACCTGTATATTTTGGTCGAAATCCCACAACCAGTTTGACCGTGAAAGATTGAAAGGATTTAACTATTCAAAGCCCTGGCATACATTTTGTGCAGCGAAACGCAGATTGCTGGCGAAATGCATATCTCGGGACGGTTCATATCAATCATGTTAAGTTTCATTGAAATCCCACAAGAAGTTTGACCTGTGGAAGCCAGTCAAGATTCTTGCGGATTTTTTAGCTCTGGCAGACATTTCGTGCTAGAAGCAGAACATTCGTGCCATATGCAGAGCTTGGTTAAAAGTATCGATTGTGAAGTTTCATTGAAATCGCACCAGCAGTTTGACATTTTGAAACGTGACACGATTTTTCTATTTATAGACCTAACGGCAATTTCGTAAAGGGAAGCCAAACGTGCCGAAAATATGAACAACTAGAAATGGAACTGATCAGTCCTGTGAAGTTTCATTGAAATCCCATTAGCAGTTCAACCTATGAAAGACGGACAAAATTGTTCTATTTTTAAGCTTTGATGGTGCCAAAAGTGCAACGTGGCGGTTATATCCATAACTAGGGCTGGTACTGATAACAATGGTGAAGTTTCATTGAAATCGAACAAGCAGTTTCACCTGTGAAAGCCGGACAAGCTGATTGCCGACCTACAGACAGACAGACAGCAAGAACAATATGTCTCCCAAATGTTTTGGGAGACATGATTATGTTTTCGTTCACTGGTTTGACAATTAAAGTGACATTATGCTCATATTTTCATAGTCAAGTTGAGATGAATTGACTTTATATATCAAAAAATTGACTATCGAAATGGTGTTTGACCAACAGTTGATATTGAAAAATGTTTAGGATAAAATTATAAATCAGCATAAATTTAAAAAGACTGCCCCACTCTTTTTATAAAATAATCGTTAAAGGTAAATTCTAATGGATGTTTACAGAAATTTAGTGTGGATTTGTGCATTATTTATTGTTTATGCGAACTTATTTATTAGATTAAAAGGAATGATGGCAAATGAAAACTTATTTTGATCTTCACCCGTTCACTCACTATAAACCCTTAAATGGGCATAATGTCACTTTAAGGAAGATTGATTGAACATTAATAACACTTTGTAAATCCTAACTAATCTCTCGAGTAGCATAGTCGTAAATCGGAAGATTGGCCGAGGACTGAATGGGAACTCATTGCCATTTTTACTAACAACGCTTCAAAAGCCACGGCTTTCTTGTTCAAATATGACCTTTGTTATAATGATTAAGTGGCTTATCACATTGCATCAGCATTTATGTAATACATGTATGAATAATGGTAAACACATTTACTACCAGTCATTTTTAGTAGTACACGACGACAAAAATTTCTGTATTTAAAAACAAACGTATAATCAAGCTTCAAATGTACAGGCCGACATATATCGACACATAACTTCCAACCTTGACCTTCGATTTGATTGTCTCCGCAAACTCTAGATTATACATTACAAACTAATATGATGGTAAACATTTTACTCATTAATTTAGAATCCAAGGTAAGTAAGAAGACGCAATTCATCCATCTATTTATCAAAACAGAATCTAGGAAAAAGAAACCACAACAACTTTCAGATAACCCTTGCTGAAAAAATATACGGTACAATATATAAAATTATGTGATTTTTTTAATTATGATAAATGTGACTACTTTTTGAATCATGCTTTTTGCTACTTATTAATGTAATACACAAAAGAATAACATGACAATGACAATCAATTACCCTACCTGAATATAGATTTCATAAGCTGTGACATTTCATTTTTAGTCTCATGCCACATTGTTGCACATGCGTATATCATAGGAATATCTCTTAACTTTCTGTTTTTGTAATTACTCGCATGATTGTCCTCTTGTTCCCCTACATTTTCATCTTGGCTGGCAGCATCATCTTCTTTGTTGCCCTCGTTATTAATTTTCGAATTATATTGGGACAACCTGTTAATAGTAAATAAACATGGAACGCATGGAAAAAAATATTTGGTAATTAAACACACTATCACTCACTTCACCCTTGCATAGAATGTAAAAAATATAATCTGCAATATGTGTCAGAAATGCAGGACAAATTATTTCTTTTAGTGAGAAGATCACATGCAGTGCTGTTTCTTTTACCAGATTCGTTAAATCTTAAACTCCTAATGCACAACCTTTTTCGAAAACAAGGGCGAAAAATTCTTGTTTGGTTTTGATCAATAATGTAGACCAATTGAGACTTTGCTGTTTTTACATTATTACAAATATGTTAAGGAATTATCGTACTTGTAATAGACCTTTCCACCTGTTCCATCTGTTATATCCATGTGTACCTTGCGGGTGTGCCGGCGTCTGTTAAGAAGCAGTTGCTGCTCAAAAAGAATTCCGCAATAAAACGGATTCATAAACAATCTGAAAAGTACGCGTGTATGCATATTGTATTTGTAAAGATAAAGAAAAATGCTAAATATGCATTTTCAAAACAGAATTACATTGTAACATTGTCACGATTCACCACAAAATCAAACCAGAGATAACATAAAATTGTGTTTATAGACATATACAATTTTAATATTACCTTTCGGTCTTTGGAAGTCTTTCTATACTTTCTATATTCGGGTAAAATATATGTCTACACAGCCAAAACAAAGATATCCACACAGCAGTGCCACAAATATAGTGCAAGAGCACATTCAAAGTTTCGATTTCTTCTCGGCAATGTCCCTTTTCAGAAGTAAACGGGCTTAGCACACCTCCCATTGAACATTCAACTGCTGCTATAGCTACAGCGGTTGGTGTAGATAGCATGAGAGGAATACAAAACGAAAATCGTTGTAGCTTTAATTTACATGCTGTATATCCAACATAATGTCCGATAAAGGCAGACAATATTAACGTTATTATTGCTCCGCTACGCTTTAAATCACCTTTGCTAAGCTCATCAAACGCTTCCGAAATTGTCACTTTCTCGATACGCTTATGATTATCATCATCGTCAATGTTTTCTACATAATACGCCTTTATAATCCATGAAAGAAGAAGGGTTATGCCGATCTTAATAAAACTTGTACATGTTGAAATGATTGGTCTTGCTTCTTGGAGTTCAAATTTTGCCTTTAATATAAACCTTGTCCAACAAACTCTTAAATTTGTATTCCCGCAAAATCTGTCATCTACAAAATTCTCCCAATATACACAAGAAACAAAAAACATACTTAGTATGAAATAGACAATATTATTAGTTTCTTTGTCTATTCTACTATCGTCGGCAAAATGATCCAACACTAAAACAGCGGGTATATACGCAAATTGCACTACACTTGTTAAAATATTTAGCGCAGAAACAGAAAACTTGAATATGGTTGACTGTTCTGCATTCTCCCCACTGCTTTTTTGGTCTGAAGCACATATTGGAAACAAAACCGAAGGCACTAAAGCTACGCCACCCAATAAAAGAATTCCACGGACCATGTCCAGTTCTGGAAGAATGATGAACGCCAGTGTACAAAGTCCGATAGAATGCAGTGTTTCGACAATCGAGCACTGTAATTGTAAAAACTTTGACTCATTGTACACAAATAATTATACATTTTTAGGAAATAAACATCACTTGGCGCAAAATTATGTTTGAATAACAGTACCCCCTTAAGGTCACTTCTATCCAACAGCAATCTCCTTACAACAGCCAGTTTCATTACCCCCTGCTTACTATACATACCATATAATTATATCTCACCACCGGTATCCTCTAAACTCCGGCCTATAGCCTTTTATTTTTTATAAAACAAAGAGAAAAATACCTCTTAAACAGCCAGCAAACGTTTTTGGTGACTTTGCTGTTTTATCATATCTGAATTTCCCTATGTAATCTTTAATTAAACCTATAGGGGTTTTCCCCAGTTTGTTATATCTCTACACACTACATTTTTCAATAACATTTAAAGTTACCAGAAATTTGTCCATAGGACACGGCTTGTAATGTAACAGTTTTCAAATTACGTCTGGTACATGCGAAATACTCACCAGTAAAATCGTTGATAGGCTAGGAAATTGTAAGTTGTTAAACATCCATTTAAAGACACTGCTTAGAAACGTCAGGCAGTAAGGAATCAGGATGGCGATGGTCAACAAAATATGTCTTGCTGCAGCTTCTTTACTTAGTTCCTATTTTATAAATGGGAAGTGTAATATTACAAATACATGATAGTATTACTATCTATTGCTTTACCTAGACGAGAACACAATATGAACAAAATGTATTACCATTTAGCTCTTGTACGTTTACATGTGCTAGTGAATGTTATCGTCATGGTATAATCTGTTTAATTTCTTTCCATCCGGTTACAAGTAGGTCATACATTACAACAACTCTGCAGAGGTCATATGACGAAATTCCCCAGCTTTCAGTTATGGAGGAAAACGTCAGGTGCCAGGTACCCCTTCTTGTATTATTTCCGGCACGAGCAGGCACCACTACTTAGTAGAAACACCGACGTTCAGAAAGTCAGCTGGATGGTTTCCTTATTTGGAAGAATCCATTGGTTAAGAAAAAGAGGCCAGAACTCAACGACTTTCACCACTTGACTTTTATACACCTTAATTGTCTGTTTAAACGCATGATATAACACTAAACTACCTTAACATCTGACACATAATTATTTTCTGTTCGATCAAGTACTGGTGACACAAGGACAACCAAGCTGAGTTTCTGAGCAACAGCACACCAAAGGAGAGTACAGAACAAGAGTATATAAACTACAACTTTGATCACTTGAAGTCTCCTGTCCTCATCCACGTCACGAAGTTTCCTTTCCCGTGCAATTATCCGACAGACATCCCAAACCCTAAATAAATAGCATTATTACAATAAACGAACAAAGTACATGATCATCAACAGATGCATGACTAGTTTTAATTACATTTATATTTTATCAATAAAATAATTATCCTTTGTGTGTCGAAGATGGAAAACTGCTAAATATTGTCAAAACAATACTGAACAAGAACACCGCTAGGCGGTGCATTACATGCCCGAAAAGTTTTTTTTTAGTAAGGATGGAGCATTTGCATATTTCATGGGACGAACCTTCATATATATTATATATATGTACAATGCTACCACGGACGATCATCCTATGACGTTTGACAGTTGTTAAACTGTTATCAATTTTACGGTCATTCGATATTGACCTTTGACCTTGTAATCCCAATATAGATATGGATCTTTTATTTTATATAGGCAATCATCCTATGAAGTTTGAACACTGTAAGCCAAAAGAGTTAAGGTCATTGTGACCCTGACCTTTAACCCTATGAACCTAAAATCATTAGGGGTCATGTATTGGACATAGCCTTTAAAATTTTACAGCTGTAGGTTGATTAATACTGAAGTTATTAAGGGATATTAAGGTAATAGTGACATTGACCTTCGACCTTGTCACATAGGGGTTTTCTACTCAATATGGACAATCATCCTATGAAGTTTGAATATTGTGGGCCAAATGGTACTTAAGTTTTGCTTTGGAAACAAAATTTTAAACGGGTGAATAAACGAACGTACGGACGGACAGTCGGACGGACAGACGCCAGGCGGTATAACTTAATATGTAAATTCTTTCGGGCAAATAAAAATGATAAATAATGAAGATTTTAACTCGGTATTCTTTTGTTCCGTCCCGTCATATTTGTCCACCGTTTTCCTTTCCGTGTTTTTGACTTCGGTATGGGCAACTGAAAGAGGTGGTCGAGTCGATTCAGTGAATGAATGAACTCTTCCATCATTTGGTAATGTGTCTCCTTGCTAAATAATTAATAAAGAAAATATAATGCATTTCAACATTTTCTGTATTTAAATTAATGTCATTTTCTTGCATATCAGACTGGCGTTTCCTTGAGTTTTACTCATACCGGAAATTTCATCTGGCATAGGGGGTTCCAGTTGAGTCGCGTGCTTTACAATGGCACGTTTAGGATGACGTCATTTTACCGTTATGAATGAAGTTGTAATTTATACGCTGTTGTAAGAAAGTAGTTACGGTTGTAATGATATAAATTTTCATTGAATATAAAGATAAAGAATCTAAAGTATAATGGAATATGGTAGAATATGCAAGAAAAATATCTGACATATGTTTGCGGTTCGGATCGGAATATCCGTCCCTCGGTCACCCGCCCATGGGCGGTTACTCGGCAAGCCTCGTTAGCGCCCAATGGGCGGGTCACCTCGGGAGTAATTTCTTTTATTGCATGGTAATGCTTTATATAACAGCAAACCTCTGAGCAATTCAATTTTACAAAAAAAATTACTTTGTTGATTTTTTATATTTTATATGTGTTTCGTAGATAAGTCTGTATAAAATGTGTTTATATAAATTTGATTGCTCTGTCCTTATTGTTTACATTCCTGCAATATAATTTAATTTATTTCTATCGATTTCGAAAAAAAAACCTCAATGGACATGAAAATTTGAAATTCATACAAAATGACATAGTGATCATGACATTGAGTCAAATTTTTAATACTTCTGCCAAGAAGTTTTAATTTTCTATCAATCTGAACTGATTATATGATAAGTACGGAATATCTCATAATCATTTTAATCATGGACCAATCTTTTCAAGCACAGATATTAATCTTAAATTTCTTGACTTTCTTACTTGAAAACTTTGGACTACGCTGTTCTTACAAGATCCTCGTGCAATCGTTTCAAAGAAAATCGCAGAGGCGCACATATTATTTAAAAGGAGTAAAAAGGATGACAAAGCACGAAACATCAAACGGCTAGCTTTGTTTTAGGTACATACATCAGAAAATGTTCCTCCAGAGTAAGAAAGAGAAGACGTTAATGATGAATCACCCGACGAAGAAAAAGGGGGGTCATTATCATTGCCAGTCACTGATTTAACTGATGTCCCTAAACCTCTCCTTGAAGCGTTTAAAGGACCCAAGGGAGCACCTAAATTTTTCCTGACAGCTCCAAAACCTCCTCTGGAAGAACCTAAATCTCCCTTTGATGTATTACTTGCTATACCTTTCTGTAATCAGAAGAAAATTAACATCACGAACTATAACCGCAAGATTATATATTAATACCAACGTATCCTCATAAAAGATATTAATAGTTAATGACATTTTTTATGTTCCTGTCGTAAACATGTTTAAAACATCACAATAAAAGCTTCGTGCTCTTTATATAATAGCCGGTTTACTGCATCAGTACCTTAAGTCGATAGATCGTTTAACTTAAACAAATTTTAAAGTGCAAGTCACATATCAATAAGGTTATACTAATGTTGAACCCAGTTGATTGGGACATTTTTCTACGTCTTCATACCTCCTTCCCTGCCTCTTGCTTTTGTCGTTCCAATTCTTTCTGTCTCATTCTCTCAGCTTCAATGCGTTTCTCTTCCTTCTTTATTTCTGATATCTTCCTCACACATCTTGTAACTGTAGCAGCAGCACTTCTTTGACGACAACGCAGTATTTGCTCGAACCAATCATTTAGCTCGACAGTCATGAATATCTGATTATGTCCAATGAGTTAAAAACCATAATTATATACATACATACATGCATATATTTAAAAATGATATTGATGATTAAACGCTTAGATCTAATACATGTAAACAAACAAAACATTATGATAGACACAAAACATATCGTCCCAAACAATTAAAGAGGCGGATAATGAACAATGATGAACAAAAAACAAACCATTGATTTTCCACATCTGAAGTCCCTATGGAAACAAGATGGAACTAATCGCAGAACGCTTTGAATAACGTCAGACTGTCTTTCTATCGGGGGAGACGTAAATAAACCATGGTATCTAAAGTCATTTAATAAAGTATTAGACGATGGTAGGAAAAGTATACATAATACAATCATGTCAAAATTAAAATATGAAAGGCACCAAAAGGTTGCTTCCTGCAGAACATTTTTAGTTAAATTGTTTTCTTTACGTATTTGAAGTTATAAGGGTTAAGACGCAAATTTTGATTATCATTAATATATAAAACATATTTATATAAGAACTTTATATCAAAAGAATAAAATTATGCCCCTTGTGGCTAAGGGGTTGCCTTTAAAGGATTTAGATTTAGATCTGCAGACACCGTTTATCCCTGTATGGTTGGTTGTGAGGGGAGACAAAAGGGATTCGAATTACTTGAATCTCTAGTCCGAGCTCATCTCTAGCCCCAGCACGTGAGGTGATTTTAACCCAAGGTGTTGCTTTAAGTTTGGTTTGTAACACCGTAGGTTAGCCATAATACAATCTTTTTCCGTTTCGGCGCCTAAAGACCTTTATTGTGTTGGTGCGCTGTAAAACCGAACAAAACTAACAATCAAAGCAAAACTACTCTATCGCATTAATGTAAATTATATTATAATGGGTTCGTATTGTAAACGCCCAAACAGATTGCACACTGATTTGCTTAAATACAAACCTTGAAAGAAAGTCCGAATAGTGTTTTCGAACGGTTAAACCCATTTTTCTAATCTTTGCAATTTCTGCTAATCCATTGTAATGTAATTGATCCCTGACGACAACCCTGTCAAAATCGTTAGCCGCAAGATTCGAATTGGCTTTGATACACCTATTATTAAACAAAATGATGAAAATGAAAATTACACATTCTGATACAATATGCAATTAACAGTTTGAATGTCAGAAATGATACATGTTCTTCATATGAGATATGGCCTAAATACTGTAACTAAATTGATTAAAGTTCGTTTGAAAAAGTACATCATTAAAATTTTACATTTTTAATTCCTTTTCGGAATTCGTTTAAATCAAATGCAAATAATAAATAATTATCTTATCGATTGGGGTCAGTTCATACACAACATGACAGTAATGGTTATCGGTTGGATAAACAAAAATTGAGAAAGAACCAAACGTCGCCCAAAAGATATTGCGGACCCGGTGTAATGAGGCTTTTTCAAGGTTACAGTTACGTGGATGGTATAGTATACTGACCTTGTACCCTGTCACCAGCTTATGCAAAATCAACATTATCTTTGGAACTTCGGTGGTACTATTAAGTTGATGAAATAACTCAATCAGTGAAATTTAAAAGTTTCCATAATACCCTCACTGTACTGGTGCGATGTTATACCCAATCAAACAGTTAATATGTGGAATTGCAACATTTAATATTAAGAAACAGCAAAGAAAAGCACGCACACGATGTTTACACGAAATGGCCAATCTTGTTTGAAACAGTTCATTCATTTTAGCTCGTAAATTTTTAAATATATAACTTTGATAACTTACCTGACAAAAAATGGGTCGCCGTCACCCAATTTGTGTAACAACTGCTCCAAAGATTTCTAAAAAACACAAGTGCATACAGGTTAATCACACAAAGTAGCGATATCTTAAATTCCGTCAGAGAGAATGTAAAAATGTGATTAATTAATAACTTTGCTCCGCCCTTCGGCCTCTGCTTTTGTTCGATGCCCGGCGACCGGTAAGATGCCTTGAATATGGTCCTGTGTGACTAGGCGTTGTTAAAAGCTGTGTTCTGTGAAATAATCTCTCCTTGGATGTTCAGTTCTATGATCATATTATTCTTAATGATTAAAAACCTTATTAATTCCTTTTAAAAAACCTCTTCTAAATGTTTGATTATTAAATATCTTCCATTTCAACACACTTAAATAATCCTGTTTCATATGGGAGAGTCTAATGTTTAGAAAATTCAAATTATAGCTAAATCGAATGAATTGCATTTTAATTCTTCCATTCGCCCGTATTTTACCTGGAAAAATGAAACAAGCGTCGGGTGTTTTTTTCCAGGAATAATCTGTGTCAATGGTTGTGGCTGTTGTACAGTGCCGAACTTTTTCTTCAAACTTTTGTCTATTTCCATTGCCAGAGCCGCTCCTGTCGGTGTTTGTTTTTGTTTGGGCTTACCTGGAGCCATATTTGGTACTCTGCGTCGCGATGGTCGAACTTGAAAATCTCGTTCCCTTATAAACAAGTATTGCATGTTATTTCCTTCAAACGGTGCTATGTAGCTTAATTACTGTAATAGTTTGGTGTGTAATTGTTTTTTGACACGTATTATAATTTATCACAGATTATATCGGCCATGTCCTTTAATAGGTGACTGGCGATTACAATTTAAGTTCTTTTAAAGTCTTTCTCTTATTATCATTATATCAAATAAAATATTGACTTTGTATTTGATTGAGCTTGTATGCAACGGCCAAAATTGAGTCCTGGAAGGGAAAAGATATATGATTCCTGTATTTATAAACGTTATCTTACATGCCAATGAACTCAAATAGTTTAATATGTGTTTACTTTTGTAATGATACTTACATTGATATTGTTCCAGTTGATCCTCTTTTAATTTTGAAAAGGTCAGCTATGAAGTCATCTTTGCTTTCCTTCATAGTCTGAACAAGTTCATCATTTATTCTGTCTCTGTTCTTCTCTAAAAATCCGACAGCAGTGTACGTAACCTTTATTTTGTAAACATGGTTATTTTATCAATACGACATAGAACATGAGTGATTTGACGTAGTAGGGACTTTATTATTTACAAAACAGACACTTTGCTTAAAATATAAGAAACAATGCGTACTTTTTATTGTCGAGTCAATGACAGAACAAAGAATCAAAAGCAATTTTTAAAGATGGTGCAATATAAGATTTGACATATCATCTACCTTTCCTGTATTATTAAGAATCAAACCATAATAAAGTTCAGAAAATATCGGCATAATTCAGCAATCTTGGTGGTGTAATACAAACGTCTTTATCACTAACAGCCTCAGATATTGTGTCAAACTGCTGATTTTTTTTAACAAAGAATTAAAGTCTAAACTTAATTATAATAACCAATTCTATAAAAATTATGTATGATTGACAATATTAACATTATATTAAGGTAGTATGCCACTAATGGGCTCGATTCAACACACAGATAAACCAAGTGGTTTTTAAGGTACACCATCTATCTCATCTGATTACAAATGTTTAATCCCCTTGTGATTGAGAGTTGTTTTTAAGGCGTGAGGCAGCAGAATAGCAGACACGGTTTATCTTTCCGTGATTGTTATAGGCAACTAAATGTGTTCGAATAACGGGAGTCTTTGTATGGCTAAGCTCCAGCAGGTTAAATGGTTTGACCCCTAGTGTTTGAGATTGCTAAACCCGCGATAAGCCAAAACCATCATTCCAGTTGCGGCGCCATATGACTTTAATCGTGTTGCTGCGCCGTAAAAACCAAATAAACAATACAAATTTTAAGGAATTTCAACGTCCATCGAACGAAATTTGCCAAATTTATAAGGGGTGGACTACATTAAATATGATATTCATTTTTTACAAATTACGACATGACACTTCGCAACAACGTACCAAATCCGCAAAATGCTGTATACAAAACACAGGATGGTCTCCAGGTGGTTGTATGAACAGATTGTGTTCGCCAAATTTCCGTTTTAAGTGATCAACAAATCCACTATCAGAAGAATGTTGTATGTTGGAATTCTCGTCCAGTATTGCCAGAATACCAGACTTTGGCTGTCAATAGAAATATGTATGCAATAATCACGTAAGTTTAGTAACCCACAATGATTTTATGCAATCCAATAATGGAGTTAAATTTCTCCACGTGACTTAAGGTCGTAAACGCATTCTTTATTATTCTCATTTCTACGATGATGATGATTATTATTATTATCATTTTTGTTGTTGTTGTTGTTGTCGTCGTTGTTATTATCAATAATATTTTTATTTCACAAAATATTATAACTTGAGTAGACAGTCTATGTTTTAACAGTTTAAAAGGAGCTACACAGATGTTGATAAGCCTATACTAATTCAATTTCAAAATAAGCCTATACTAATTCAATTTTAAAATCTTTCATAAATCAACTGGAAAAAAATCTGATAAATATGAAAAAAGAAATATACTCAGTAAAACTCGAAATCTATATAAAGAGGTGTTTATAGCCCGCTTAAAGTTAAAAATGTTTAAACTGTTTCTTTTTTACGTCATTTGTTGCAATAGTAATTCTTATTCTTGGAAAAATAAAAACGAGTAAGTAAATGGCCTGAAAGTTTGCAGACAATTTGTTGGTATACATACACCTATGACAAATGCTATAATAATGTTAAAAATGTAAATAATAAATATACATTTAGTCACGCTTCGTAAAGGCTACAAATGCATGATTTTATAATAAAAGCTAATGAATTTTTAAGTACGGTTCACAAGTTTACCGTTTCAAACATTGTCAATAAATCGTCATTGTTTTTTAATTGTATTCCACCAAGATGCACTCCCTCAGCTTCGTATATTTTTAGCTCCATCGTAAAGATCTTTACGTTCATGAAATTTTGCAGTTTCTCGTTCACCAGATTTATACACATCTGTTCGAAGCTATTATTCTGAAGCTTTTCAAAGCCGGCAATATCCAAAATTCCTATGCTAGCAGATATCTTTGATCTGAAGAAATGTGTATAGTTTATGAATTTTAAATTATCTGTATTTTATCGGATCTAAACGTCTTTAAAATGCATTTCCTATATAAAGTAAATGATGCATGTAAATGAAATGCTAAACTAACATAAATGGCACTCATATCAATTAACAATTAAATCAAAATCAACAATTTACATCAATCCTATTTCAATACAATTTCCAGATGTAATTTATATACGAGTAATCATTAAAAAATGATCCTAACATATACCTTAAAATAACAACATTTATAGTGACTTCATGATATCTTCAAATCAATATCATTGTAGAGTAGAAAACTGTTTAATTATCATGTCCATTTGATGATACATTTCTTGTTTGCGTCTTTGAAAATGAAACTGAAAAGACAAACGTCTTACCCAAGTCTGTTCGGCTGAAGATCGTCGTTTATCTTTCTAACCAACCAGCCAAACATTCTTTCATACAACATCTTAGCAAGCGCATCACGTCCGTCATTTGCCTGTTTTGTTGTTTTATGTGTTGCCACATAGTCATCTAATTAATAATAATAATAATAATAATAATAATAATAATAATAATAATAATGATAATAATGATAATAATAATAATATAATACAAATGTAGTCTGTAAAAAGCGCGCTCGAGTATTCTCAGTGCTTGTTAGTAAGAAAAGGGAAATTAATCTATTATACAAATACCTCAGAGTTATTTAACCTGTGTCTATCATGAAAAATAATCACAGAGATAAAAATGGGTGAAGTTTCAACCAACATTATTCAATAGTTTTGGAGATACTATCTTGCACGCAAAAAAGCAACATTTGACGCCGTCGTAAGAGTCACAGTTTTCGATTAGTCCAGCTAAAATATGTTTTTGTCTCTTTGGCATCATTCAATTACTGGAAGAATCTGAAAAATCTTCTATGGATTATGCGTTAAAATATCAATTTCGTAAGAGTTTTGTTGCATCAATGCTGTTCTGGAAGCAGACTGAGACGCATCTAATATAAGTAGTGTAATTGTGTTTCATAATTAATCAAAGAATGTTTAAGACAATCCTTATACTGTCTGAGGAATATTTGGCCAATAAATGTTGATCATCAAATGAAGAATTATATATAAAAAAGAACAAGTATAGCCTATATGATGTACTAATGAAAATCATATGATCAACAAGTTTTCTTGGAAGGAACTATAGAAACATACAAAATAATCTTTTGCTATAAAAATGAGACGTTCAAAATTCTTTTAAACAATTGATATTTCAGGATATAAACGTCAAGTGCGTCCATGGCCGAGTGGTTAAGGTCGCATACTTCAAACCACATGTATCTCACCAATACTGGCATGAAAAACCAACCAATAAAGGTTTTGATTTAAATTATGACAATAAGGTATCCAGCTAGTTTTATGAATAGTGGTATGGTTCTGCTCATGTGCATGGTCGTGCCTCAAACAATTTTCGGTTTTCCACAACCAGTTAACTTAAAATGTCGCTATGTGACCCCTAACAGTGTTGTTGTAGAAACAAAACCTCACCTCTAACTTTCCGTTTGCTTGTAATAAGCGCCTCGCCGAAAGAGATTTCATCCAGATCTAGCAATATAGTGGCTGCAAAAAAAACAACAACAAAAAACGATGATTCAATCAAATAAGTGGACATTCTCAAAGTAATTAAGTGTTATCAATCATTCGTATTTTCAGTCATATTTGTTCATAAGATGATGACTTGTTTTACAATGTAGTATATAGGCTATGTCAGATTTCTTTTTTGATAAATGGAAACAAAGTCAATGTTAGATAATCGCAGGAGAAAGCGCGATAAAAGTATAAAGTGGTATCATTACCATTAGGAGTATATCAAATAAACTGATTTTAACTGTGAATTACACTATTGCAAAATAATTTGTAGATAAAGTATGCATATTAAATATATTGTAACATAGTCTAGGGTATTTCAGGGCTATTATGGCAAGATCTAGGCCATTATACAATTTCGGCCGCCATGCTAATCGGCATTTTTTTTCGATATTGGGAGAGTAAATGAGCGCACGTGCAAACTGACGTAATCAACTCTCAGTGACTTTCAAGATGGCTGCTGTCGTTGAATAAACTGTAGTCACTTGCAAACAAATTTTAAGTTTAAATGATATAAACAATCACAATCAACAAAGCTTAACATTGAAGATTTATAAACTCTAGAAAAGAATACAATAACTCGACCTAAGACAATGCATGACCCTCAGAACTTCCAAATATGTTTAAACAGTCGAAAAAAAGATCGGATCGATGGCAAATAGAGCTAGACATTACTCTCGGAAACCGTTCTTGAAGGCACAAAAGTTCATAAAAAAATTTTAAACTGGCACTAAATGTTATTCTTGCAAAATTATATAGAATATTTATCAATATAAACAACAATAAAACAACACTGTCTCCTGTTTTTTTTTGTTTTGTCATGTTTTCAAAGGCAATTGGAGTGTTAAACTGAATGACAGATATTTGTTTACATTGACAATTGTCCGTTTCTAGAAAGGGCGACAACCAAGATTAGCGGCGATGTCTAGATCCCGTATTTTGCGACACAGGTATTAAAGAGCCTGCGGCCCTCAGGCCCTTATGTACATATTCGGGCCATTATCGCATAATGGCGATCAGCAACCAACTTTTAACCTCTTAATACTTACAATAAGCAAATGGAGCAACACCCTTTATTTGCGCTGCCCCTCTGTTGTCTTCTTCAAACTCTATTTCCGTAATAAGTACAACTGCTGCTAACATTCTAATGAGAACTTCCCTGTCCTGAAAAAGGTATTTCTTTCTTAATTAAAAGGCTCTTTCCACGATATTTGGTTAATTTTTTGCTTGCAATGATTAAGACCTGTTATGGCCATTATGGGGCGGGCATTCATGCAAGTCGCCATTTTTGTAGTTATTGGTTCGCATCAACAGGCTCTCAGATATTTGTGTTTACTATTTTATTTGTCCATGGACCCGATCTTTATCAACTAATCTTAAAATTAAATTTGGAATCATTTCTAATATGAAAAGTCGATGAATTCACGCATGTCATATAATAATGAATGAGAACTGGAGCAAATTGTACGCCTCAATCGCCGGGAAGGCAGTATAAATGACAAAACAAAAACGAAATTCGGTACCTAGCCCTTTATTTCTGACATACGTATCTTCTACAGGAAATGACTGATTATTTTGTAGTACACAGGGGGTATATATTTATTTTATTGCTGTACATGAATTTAAAAGCTATATAAAGGTAATTTTAACATTGTAAAAGTCCGAAAATATATTTTTAGAAGAGGTATGAAACTAAACGAAAAGGTCATTCGTGTCGCGCTATGGAAATAAATAATGAATATTCAACAATAAACTGCACCCTTTATAAATTTATATAAAAAAAATGAAGGCCATTTTTACAAATTGTTAAATCATAGTATTATCATTTTAAAATTGTCTTTTCCTCAAATTCTGCCGGTTTTCTTTTTTACGGTCCTGCACTTTTCTACCATAAATATTTAAATCTGGCTTCCATTACTGTATATATCGCTTTTATTTTGACGTTGTGCGACAGTAAACATGCCTAGCAGTAGTGTACTATAAAATCTATTCGCTATTCAAGTCTCTTTTGCTATACCCAACCCTGATTTCCCGAATTTTTGCTGTTCTATATTTTGTTTGAAGGCAATCGGTTTTATTGTGGTTATGTGGAATTTTGATTTGCCAATTAGTGACATCTTAACAACAGAAACTTTCGTCGTCAGTTTTAACATGAGTTTTTATGAATTTATTGAAAGGAATGTTAACACACTGGCGGGTCAGACGGGGGTTTTGATGCAATTCAACAAAATAGTAGATTCACCTCCAAATAACTCAATCAACAACAGATCTTCATTTATCACCAATGACAAGTAGCTTTTATATCTTTGGACTCGCATGAGCGTTATGTTAGTGAATTACCTGATAACAGTCTTCCATTATCTTGATAAATAATGTTTCATCATATAAACTTGCCATACAAATCTATTCATGATTTTAATGTACAATAATTTTGTTAACGCTTATAAAAAAAAATCCTGAGTTTGAAATTCATCCCGAATTTTTCATTCCAGTGTGTGTTCAAGTTTAAATAATTACATGAATCTCGGACTTAAAATATAACTAATGTATCTTAAGACGAACGTATTAACAGAAACCTTTTATTTCATTTGACAGGTAAAACATGTATTTAATATTATTATATTAGTCCTTTTTGTTACTATTTTTATATACTGTTTGCATATTTGTTACAAAAACAATAATAATAATAATAATAATAATAATGATAATAATAATAATAATAATAAAAGCAGACTTTGATCATTTTTACTACTGTTTTGTATGTTCCAAAGAAAATACATTTATTTTTCTATAACTTTTAGCAAGCCTACCAAAGTTCAAGATGAACAATGTCTTTCGTCCGCCCATTCATAGATTACATACAATTCTGTTAAAATCAAACTAACCATTGAAAAAGTTTATAAGAATATCTGGTCATCAGATGTCTAGTTCATCTTCACTTCCTGCATTTCTTGCTCGGACGCCCTTTGATGCTTTGCTTGAATGCTTTTCTTGTTATATGATATACCATTTGCCGCGAAACATGTAAGTCCGTAAATGTTGTTGTTTTGGCTTATAACATATGTATTTTTATATTTCTTACCATGATTAGCTGATGAAATTTGTAGAAAATGAGTTGCATTAAAAGTCAAAAAGATATTGTGCATGCTTTGATATTTTATAATCTAATAAATTTACTGACTACAGTAGTGACACAAACAGACCAAAGTTTCACTACTGTCAGGTCACATAACAAGTCTTGTAAGTGTTGTTTGTATTGGAATTATTTTTCTTACCAGGTAGGCATCAGTGAAAGCATATTTTTTTTGGATTTATTATCTGGCCCCTCTCTCTCATGGACAATGCATGCGATAAGTATGTTTATGCAAATTAAAATGATTTACAAAAGATCCGGAATAATGTACAATAGTTCTTAATTTAAATAGAAAATGACCTGTGTGTAGGAATGATTTGGTAAGGTATCTGCTATGAGCTGATTATTTTGCGCGCGGGGCTTCTCAATTGCTGTATTGCAGCAACATTAGTACTTGTAACATAAACAGGTCACATTGGACAGGGCAAAATGAACTTAAATAAATATGAATAAAGTACTATTAAATTAGGCGGATGTGTCTTTAACACATAAGCACGATGTTTTTGACACTGAATGTGAAATAAAAAAGACACTTGCAAACAAAAAGGTTAATCTAATATTGTATGGCTTAAGGAATATTAAAAGGGTAATAAATGTATGCATGAATTATTTTATGATCTTATTCTGATTAAACTTATGTGAAGACTTTGACAATTATCAAATGAATACATGTGTTTACTTACAACTTTCATTTTTTGCAATATGTCCATACTGTCATTATACATCTTCTTAAAGCGTTCTGTTTCACCAAGGTTATACTGACCGCTCTGCATTATTCTAATTGTTAGATGATAAAAAAATTGAAATTACACACGCAAACGTAGAAGGCAATCTTGCAATACAATGAACATTTTAAAGGAATATTGAAGAATAATAGATAATATAGTAATAGAATATCGAAGAAAGAAGTATTTGTGCTTATTTTTTAAACATTACTGACTTTTCTTTTTACCAAAAGACCAGTACCCTCAGCAATTTTGTTGTCTTATTGCTTTAGTATGCAAATGAACCCAATGAAACGCCTTTAGGTAAGACGTAACGGCAATACTGACTATATTATGTCGATAAGAAAAACGTTGAAAGTACAGAATGATTGAAACAAAAATCGATCCTTTGAAACAATTTTTACGAATTCCGGGTATTTCATGATCAAACTTCCTAGCAAACCACTCAACCAAACTATATAAATTATTCACCTGTAACTTTCTACTGGGTCATTCAGAAAGAGGTCATCAAGGACTTCTTGTGTGCATCCAGCAAACATTGCGTAGAATATGTGAAAGTTTCCCTCTCCGTTATTTTGATGAACTACCCTGGATTTCTCTAACATGTAGTCTCTGACGACCGCTGATTTTAATAGAGGAAAATATAAAGTGCATAACTTTTCTTTTTCTTTTGCGTTGTATTTTTTTTATTAAGATCTACTGCATCGATATCATTGTTATATTTCTTGAAAAGTGAAAATATATTTATAAATAAACTGTACCAATTGACGTCATTAACGATAATATAAATGTTACATTAAACAATGAAAATTCATTTTCAAAAATGTTGATTATATAAAGATCTACAGATTAAAAGAATACAACGATTCACTAATATGCAGACAGCTGGGGAGGAGGGGGAGGAGAAGGTGATTCAGTATAATAAAATATTTCAAATATTTAAAATTTCTATCAAAGTTATCAAGAAGAGATTTAGAAGAAGAGAGAACGCAGCTCCCGACTAAACCCAGTCAAACTACAAACTAACAGGACATCTACAAGATCAACTAACCAAAAAATGGGAGTTTGCACAAGTGCGGAAAAGGAAGGAGAGGGACCAAATAAATCAATTAGGTCACAGTGATTATAAATGACGTCATAATGACAATAACTAATATCGTAATAATCACCTCCAGCGAGTTCGCCATCTTCTTTGAAGCTGATTTCCAGGTATTTAGCGTATCTACTGGAGTTGTCGTTCATTATTGTTTTGGCATTTCCAAAAGCCTCCAAAAGTGGGTTGATCTAGAAAATATTTTTGAAGGGCGAAATTTTATCTTAATCATACAAGTTTAATTATATTACAATGGTAATCGAGATGCGGTTGTTTTTCATTTAATTTTAATGCTACAGGTCGAGTCACATTATTTTTCGCATTTTCAAGCAGTTAAGGGTCAGACTGAATATCATAATATGTTGTGTTTTTTCTTCCTTCTGTAATAGTAGTTCATAATGTATTTCAATCGTTGTTATATACGTAACATCCTTATGGGTATGCTGCAATAGGACTTTATATCCACCAAAGCCCCTCAATTTTATGGGCTCGAATCCCGCAAGAGACTTTTAGTTATTTTATGCAAGGGCGCGATCCATTTAGCCTACGAAATGCCTGTGGTATTACTCAGATGCATGTGTGTCCGTGAAATAATACATGGAGGGTTATCTGATGCCTTCCTTCACCAGTAAAGCTGGTAAGTCATTATATGAACTTCACTGTGCTGTGTGCTGGTGCGACAAAAAGCCTAACCAAAAGCAAGAGAATAAAAGATAATAATACCCTTGCTCAAAGACCAGTACATAGATTTTCGTGTATTTACCTTGACGATTTTTTCATGTAAAATCATATCTCCTTTCTGACACATGTGTACGATATGTTTGACCATATATTTTGTGCTCTCTGTCTTGCCGGCTCCACTTTCCCCAGAAACAATGATGACCTATATACATGTATACAGGAAAGTACAATTATTAAAAAACTTATTGCATAGTGTATTTTTTTTTACTTTTTATATAACATGTTTGATGTCTGACAAGAGTAAAGCTACATGATTTTAAATAGTTAATAAAATTGACTTTACTCGACTATAATTTACGTTATATTTGTAGCTATCGAAATCCTTAATGTTGATTACATTCTTATCAAATTATTTATCGATTTAACACAAAAATAGCAAAATATATTTTAAGGTACCGCCATTAGCGGAGGCACAATGCTATCATAACAAAATGTCAAGTTATCATCACCTTGAGGGCAAAGTAGGTTTTATTTTTCATTTCTTATTGCGAAATATTCGTAAATAAGGCATATCTACGTATTCTATTTGCTGTTTTCTTAATTGGGTTTATTCAGTATATTTTAAAACATAGTGGTTATCATATACCTGATTTGTGTCATTTTCACGCATGCGTCTGTAGGCTGCTGCGGCGACTTGAAAAATATGTGGCTCTAAATCTGTTCCGAATTTGTGAGTATTGTATTTATCATGGATCTATAAAACAATGATTTTATATAATCTGCATCGCTTATTATAAACATCGTATACAATGTTCTTAAGCTGTTTTAAGTGTTTTGCCTTGGCAAAGTTAAGTCAGAGTCCTATTGCTATAAAAGTGTCCTGAAAAGAAAGTGACGCCTATTGAAAATATGGTTCAAGGAACGAATTGCTATTGTTAAGGTATTAAGTTAAGTGAGACATAATGAACAATATTTACTGCATAATACTATCATTAATGTTGTGGATAAAGGGTATAACAACCATGTTGTGTAAGCTGTCACAGTTTTATTTGCACAACGCATTGCGATATTACAAGTACTTCCTTCTTCCGGTCACTGTATCCTTCATGGTACCCTACTAGTATATGAACAAGGTTAGCTTTTAAAAAAGCTAGTAGCGACTCGCTTCGTAATTTCATTCCAGGGGTGTGTTTAAATGTAAAAATGACAGTTCTGTACCTGAAGAGACTTCACCGATCATCAAAATAAAAGTGACATATAAAGTTACGGAAGCCAGTTCTCTCAGTGTAACAAAGGGGAATAAGAGTATATATGAAGATGCATGTAAACAGATAGAATGAAGTCCCTATGTCTATGCACATTTACTATATGGCCTGTTGACCTTGACCAAAAAATGTTAGATAGGTAGAATTCATAAAGATGTCTCTTTATACAAAGTTAAGTTGTAATATGTTATTTAGTATTGGAATGAGTGACAGACACAAGTCCTATACAGGAATATATTACTGAAGAATTCTCTTAGGTGTGGGCGAATTTAGATTCATGGGGCATGATTATTTGATTTGTACAAGTTCTCAAGTCTCGTAAATCCCGTTCAAAATAGATCGGGAGAGACCGGAAGCGACCGGACCGGAGAATAGTATATCCCGGTAAATACATACACAAAATACCGGAAAAGATAAAATTACCGGAAAAAAAGAAAAAGAAAATATGCACAGAACCAGGTGTACACTTATGTTAATTAACCAATTAATTGTTAATTATTTAACTTACTTAAGAGAAAACAGGAGAAATCGCTAAATCAAAAGTCAGTGTAAATATGATTTATTGAAAAGAATTCATGAAAACAAATATTTTATCGTCATTATTATCTTTGCGCTCAAAGCAATACTTGTTCCTTTTTAAAAATGGCGTGAAAATTGAAGGTTTTTTTTGACGCTATGTAAGATCAAATTTGATTGGCTTAATTATTTTGGATTCCAGCCCAGACAGATACATTTTGTAGAAAGCTGGAAACCAAGCTTAGATTAAATTTTTGGATGGATTTGGAGTTTTAGGTTGTTTCTAAGTAAAATCCTAACGTAATACCAGCTCGCCATGGCGAGCCGGCATAATCTTATCTGTCTCGCTAAAACAGGAAGTGCAATAATTTATCCACTGTGTTTGTTAACACTGTTTTTTACCATTGTGTTTTAAATACAGTTATCGACAAACTAGTAATCATGAAATTATAGTAATTATGATTGATTAGTAGATTGTGAACAGATATCATGCAATTGAGAAATTGTTAAATGGCATCAAAGTATTTGTGAAATATGAAGAAATATTGTATAAATTTGATCATTTGATTCGTTTGTCCGAAACTAGATGTATATTATTCACACGGATTGGTGTAAATCGTTTGTAAATGAAAAGTGTGAATATAAAATCGATCTATCCTTACATGATTACTTAAACAACTTACATTTATTATGAAATATTCATAATTTTTAAGACATGCTCGGTTATCTTGAGTTGTTTCAACTTCCTTACATTTCTGGAAGCTTTTGCCACCAGTATAGTGCTAGGCAAGCCTGCAGTTCCGTTCTGTCTGACAAGGAATATAACTGTTGGCTTACTTTAAATCTTCATCTTCATATCCCCAGAATTGATAATCGACAGTTCCAGAATATGGAAACTTAGCAAGTCCATTTAAGAAATTCAGCAGCATAAGGTAAAAAGGCGCGGTAAAATTAACTTAAATATTACATACCTTATCGTCATAAATCTTCAGCTGCTTGCAGGGGTTGACAGCAATTAATATTTCACTGATATTCGTCTGAAAGAATAAAAATAACAAGGTGAAAGGTCAACAGACCGGTAAGCAGAGTCGAGTAGACAACAACAGGGCGTATACAAAGCCTTTCTTTCCTAAAATATGACAAGGGTTTATTACATAATCTGAGTTTTGGAATGGATCTCAAAACACTTAACATGACATCTACGGTAATATAAAAAATCTTTAGTTTTGCAAGGGGTGTCCAAACGCCTTTCACGAAATTTACAAGTGAATCAACATCTTTTGTTTTGAAAAGGTATGATAGGTATTAAACCTCAATCGTGAAACATGGTAGGATAACGTGGATGAATCTAAATCCACGTGGCTACATCATATAATTTTTCTGATCAGAGTTTCTACTACATACTGAATAATTGTGATTTTTATGAAAGAAAAGTTCAAGAATTTTTTGAACAGCAATTTAAGTTATTTGTTTCTCGTAGAAAGAACTTATATCATTTATTCTGCTAACATTTTGTAAATATTTGAATTGCACTTTGGTAACAGGAATTTTTGTATACTTATCAAAGAAACATACTGGCATGTTTGGTATTAAAATTTGCAGCAATATAATTGATACGACTGTTTACATTCAAACTGAAATTTGATCATTATTATAACATTGGCTCAGAGGTGAAAATATAAAGTTGCAGATTTGTGTTTTTTGCAAATGGGTATTTTCTTGTATGTTTGTTTTTTTCTCCCCCTTTTTGGGGGGGGGGGGGGCGAGGGGGGGGACAGTTTTGATACGAAAGGTTTTTGAACGGAATATCATTCAAACCGAATTCCATATGACGTTACGTCAATCAATGGAGTCTCAATCATTTTTGGTCATCCATGAACAAGATGGACGCAAAAAATATCTATTAATTGTCACGTTACTAGACAAATCAGCTTTAAAATATAAAAATTCTGAAACTGTTACTTTAAAATTTCCCCTTTTTTATTTTAAGACTACAAAAGAACTCAATGTACAAGCATTGCATAGTGAATATTCATTCATATCTTATTAAAAAAAAGTTTAAGTAATTTTTTATCATTGCCAAAATCCCGATATAGATTAACCTTTAAAAATCGGGTTCAAGTTACGAGATAAGAACACGAGGCGTTTTAAAGACTCTCCCTTACTGTTATTTAATAAAGGGATTTGCATTACATAATCACTGAAATGATTTTGAAGGTTATTATAATTCAATGTATATATATTATAGTATACTTATAGTGTATTAAAGTTAATGTTGCCAGAAAAAGAATAAAAAGGATAAAAGGAGAATATATTTAAGGATTGAATATCAAACGATAGCAGGCAAACTATCATGCGTTCATTCGACACTTGTAAGGCCTTTTCAAAGTCACGCTGCATGTGCTGTTGTATCTGTTAAATGAAGTATCGCTGTCAATGTGCATTGTTGCGTTTTGAAAACTGATAACAATGAATCTTTATTTTCCAATTTAGAACTGAACAGTAAATATTCTATTTGTATTTGAAAGATGACCCTATCGATGATTCCTTTTCTTTTCATTAACTTAAGCAATATGATCATATTTCTCAAGTATTTTGTTTAAATCTAAAAACAGCTGCCAGAAAACGGCCAATCTTTTCTAATGTCAAACGTACTTTTTGTTTTTGTTTTAATTGATATTTAGTAAATTCTGACTTACTGAGTTATCCGTTATGTTATTTTTTTATTTTCGAACTGACTTAAGGGTTTAGTCACTATTTTGGAAATAAGTGCAACAGGTTGACTTATATATTGCGAACAGCAGTGCACTGTGGAGTAACAACGGGAATATTGTGTTGTTTTTACCGGGGTTCAGCTCTTGAAAAAAAGTCCCCACTTACCAAGTTTTGCAAATTGATTGAATATTTCTTAAATCAGTTAATGTTAAACTATAAAGTGATTCACAATATTATACAAAATTCAACTCCTGTATTCTAAAATAACGAAAAATGTTATGGATGAAAGTTGCAATTTTTGTTCTTCAGAAGGCCAGTAAGATACTTCTAGAAATAATATTTAAAGCATTTTGTAAATATTTTTTTAAACATTTGTATTACAAGACCCGACAAAATATTGTAAAGGTAAAGCAAAAAGTAACATTATTTTCAATTCATTTATTGTTTTGTTACATGCTTCATTGTGTTATGTTGTTTTAGCTTAGGTGAAGAGTCCGAACAAAACTTAAAAAAATAAAATCATTAAAGGGCCATAACTTTAAAAAGAAATCATTGACCCTTTAGCACAACTTTACTTATTACTGATCCTTCCGGCAAAGTTTGGATGAAATTGCACTAGTAGTTTCTGAGTCGGGACAAGCTTCAGTGTAGCTTGCAACACAACGAAACACATTCCTTTTTTTCAAATTCAAATTCTTTATTTCTCTCAGAGCATCATACATGATAGAAACATAAGGTATATAAGTAATTAACATTTGTAAAACGGCAATACGTACATGGCAAGTCATTTACAGAGAACAATCACAATACATAAAAAATATTTTTTATTTTCTTCTTTCGTTCAGTAGGGAAGTAATTTATTTAGTGTAATGATTCTTCAGCATAATTAATATGTATAAATTTAAATAATGTTTGACCACGTGTTCGTTATAGTATGAAAATAACATAAAATGATGTCTATTTCATTAATCCTCTTTTGACACCTGCCATGCATTATATTGGGCAAACGAAGTATTTGTTTTTATAAGAGATTTAAACTGATTGTAAAGTTTAATGTGTCGACTGAATTTTAACACATTTTTGCAGGGTTCATTTATTTCCTCATTTCATGGGCCTTAAGTTACGCGGTCTCGCGTGGGGTTTTAGTTACTCACAGAAAGTGTTAATGGATTTATTTCTACTGGAATTGAGCAGAGTTCTAAAGTTTGGATGAATCTTTATCAAGAAGGGGCGGCGAAATCAATTGTCCGTATTGCCACAGCCTGTACGGACAAGTGGAAATTTTCTAAAATTTACTATATAAGTATCATACGGACAAGTAAGGAAATGCTTCAAGTAAAAACGGACAAGTTAGTCAAAATCAGATTTTGCCGGCCCTGAATTCAAGTGATTTTGGATACATTGTACTATGAAATTTGTTGCAATGGCTGGATATACCGAAAGCTAGTGTTGCAGTGCTGTTGTCATAAAGGAAAACGTAAGTGTTAACAATTAATTGTTAATATCATAGATATGAGCTTGGTTTGATTTTCAATAAATTGAAAGTTTTTAAGCTTTTTCTTATCTCTGTGGTACCGATTTGATTTGCGGTCGTTTGCTAATAGGTATTTCATAAACGGGAATGGCTAGATACTTGGGGTTGGTCTCATTTGGAAGCTTGTGATAAAAGTTTTTTTAATTATCTGGACAATTGTTTTTACAGCGTCCCGGTAAATGAACCCCTTGCTCATAGACTCGAAGCTGGAGTTTCCTGCTTTCGCTTAAATAATAGTATATTTTTAAGTGGGCTCATATTTCACTTTTTTGTTGACACATTTAAGAAGAACACAGATATTTTTTTTGAAAACTCACGCCTCTCGTTCAAGATTCACGCTCACGCTAAACGTTCGCGCTCCCGTATGAATGGAATACCGGCCTTATTGTATCTTTTGTTTATGTTTTTGTCTTCTTATTTATTTAAGTTATATTTTTTCAAAACTCGATCAATGTATATCCGTGTAGGATTGTTATAGGCTCCCAATGATCGGAGCTGTTACAAAAAGAAAATTATATTAAACCCGAGGAAACTTTTTCCTCCGACGAAGTGAAAAACATTTTGTTTAATATCAAACTTCCAAACATGGAAACGCTCTACCCTTCGAAATTCTTGAAAAGGCGTTTAAGAAAAATAAAAATTTAAATGTTGATGCTTCCAATCAAAGACGCCGCCAAATGATGTGAACAGTCACATGCAATCTTGAAAATCGTTTTTTATAACAGTTGAATATCCGAAGTACTAATCAATTTTCTCTATGTTCTTAGTAAGTGCACGTTGTTTAATAATTAAGTTGCATATTTTTGTGAAAAAAGTAATGGCATGTCTGAAATTCTGAAATGTTTGTCTGTTGCGACAAAGATAGAAAGGTCTATTTTTAGATAACAAGTAAAATTTAAATGATTGATGTACTTAAAATGAATTGAAGTCTAAGACATAGGTAAAGAAAAATATCTTCGTTGCGCCGAGAATATGTGCAGTTAAATATTAATGTTAATTGCATGATGTTCGAATGATTTTGCGGACGAACTGATCTGTTATTTTACAAAAAGCAAAAATATGTCTGTAATGTCAAATTATAGTTATGAATAAATTGTTTCGTATAATCAATTGTTACGTATTGTTTTCTCAATTATGAAAAAATAATTTACTTGATTAAACACAAGCCTGGTATCTAGGTATAGAACCACAGAATGTAAAAAAATCTAGAAAGCAATTATCACAGAATCCTTCAAAATAACCTAATAGATTGTAAATATTTGTGATACATTTTAAAATGAACGTACTTTTTCACCCAGTTAATCTGTCTAATAACTCAACTGTTAACTATTTTCATGAATTAGCACACGTTTTGCCTATTTGCAAAAAAAAATTCCGTATCGCCAAAAAATATCCGTTGCGTATTTTAAGTCATACCGCTTGTTCCCTGTCCGAATTTGGTTCCCGTCACTAGACTCTAAAACTTGATGATTGATCTAAGCGTACTTTCTTAACGTTTAAGAGAAAGAACCTCCTCTCTGATAGTTGGTGTGGTTTAGGCTTTGTAACTTGCAACTTAATGTTGTTGGGAAATGATATTGAGTTGTCAGGGTTCTCTTCCCTCAGTCATTCGAAGATTCGATGCTAGCATACAGAGCATCATATTAAATTTTGCGACAACTTAAGGCGGAGCCGTACTTCAACAGAGGAGGAGCAAATGAAGTGAGTGACACTGCCTCAGTCGTAACCTCTCTCAACCGTTAAGGTTTAGAACGGTCGACTATAGACTGGCTAATTGGCACGTTATTTATTGGGTAAATAAAGTTAAATTGATAAAAAGAAAATGATATTCAAACATGACACTATCACGTTATTTAAACGTTTATTTTAATCAAAAAAGCTCATTGACATGTTGCACATCAGAAAAGTTATTTTTATCATGTTGTTAAAACAAAAACAAAAAATACACAAAAAAAAAATCTAAAATTTTCCCCATTGCTGAATAGGCGAATGCATATCTACTAGACGCCGCGTGCACACGGCGTCGTATCAACCCATAACAAGAGTAGTCTTTTTGTGCAAAATAAACTACTCTTGGTGGATTTCTAAAATTTGTATATCGATTTTTGTCGATAGTAGTGGAGTCAAAGGTAGGTTGTTGGGTGCAAGGCGATATTAAGTTGGTGTAAAGAGCGTAGTCTACGAATTTCTATAAATAAAATCTTTCAAAGTTAAAATAGACGTACTAAAATGTGAAGCTGGATAAATATGACTATATATATATATATATAAATTCTACTATAACTCGGTCTATCAATTATTGATAATTTTAGTCCGTACACCGACTAAGCATTACGTTCGTTTTGTTCATAGGGAAAAAAGTTCTCCAGCATAGATCATTGGAAGCCTAAAATAATCCTACACGGAACTAAATGTTCTATTTTTCGAAAAAATACAACTTAAATGAATAACAAGACAAAAACATAAACAATACGTTTAAATATGTCTTCCGCTCTATTTCGGTAATGTCTTTCGCTCGTTTTAACGTACACCACAATTTTGAAGTGGAACGAAAGTTGCCGGGCGTGACTCTCTTAGTGAAAGATTTCTGTTATTTAATATCAAATTTCAAACTGATAAAGAGCTTATTCTACTTAAAGTTTAAACTTGAACGTTTATTATTCTGAAATGATTTTAATACCAATCGTGACAAAATGTTGTATACGTATTTCTAGATAGTTTTGATGTATAACTAGTAAAAGTATAATAAAATGTTCTTTTTTTTCTTCTTTTCCTTCTGCATATTATCTGAGTGGATGGTCTTTCAAAATATTATGTCAGTTTTACTTAATCTGCAATTTTAAAAATGGGTCAAATTTACGGTATATTGAAAGAAAAAGAGTGTCAACCGCCATTTACCACAAGTTACACCCTTTGGTATGCTGATATAGGTAACAAAGAGTCGATATGTCATAGAGTCGTACATAGATCCATATAGCGGTTTTAATAACCTGAAAAATAATTCGGTATCAAAATGTTTTCTTGTTTTGTAACATAATGCTATGACATATGTTCATTCAAAGTTTAACAGTAATCGGCCAATGAAAATATTCGAATTATACGTATTCATGGTAATCCATATTTTGAAAATACTTTGATAAATATGAATTCCTTAGTTTGTGTAATATTTAGAGGTTGGCTTTGGATTTGAACATGAGAAATGTGTATATAAGACAATGCAATAAAAAGAAAATGAATTTTTGTACATGTCCAGTACAATTAGAGATGTGGAAATCAAAAAAGTATTTTCTTTTCCTTTTCTTTCGATGCCTGACAAAACATTAATATAGAAGCTTAAGTGTACTCACGTAAATAAGGTCACGATCATATCTCGCCTTCAGACACTTTTGGATGCTTTCAACAGACAAATCGTCCATGCGAGACAGATCATGTTGAAGCATCTCTGTCATCGCCATTCTGATTGGTCAGTTATCTGTACCGCGAACTGGTTAAAACGAACGGACAACCTGGTGCGATTAACTAATTCATGTTTGTGCTCTGTCCATTACAAAGCTGAAATAAATAGAAACGAATGTTAATTTCCTGAAATATTTTGCAATAATTTAACATTGAATATAATTATTATTCAT
This sequence comes from Ruditapes philippinarum, assembly GCF_026571515.1. NCBI lineage: Eukaryota > Metazoa > Mollusca > Bivalvia > Venerida > Veneridae > Ruditapes > Ruditapes philippinarum. The sequence goes on from NW_026856519.1 coordinate 176,721, forward strand.
CAATATGTGCTCATTATAAGTTAAGATAAATTTGTCTGATTACTAGTATACAAAAGCTGATTACTTCACATATAAGATTACCCCAATTAAAAATAAAAAAGGTTATTTCACATTGAAGAAACGTTTATCTGTGTTTCAGTTATCTTTATTTACTCGGATTTTGTCTATAATATAACAAAAGAATTCTTAATGAATATTTATATATCTGTCCCGATATTGTATAACACAATGATCATAATGCGTTGTATTTCAATGACATTTAAGATATTTGAACCAAATGATACTCTGCATAAAGGGCCTTTTAAGTTAGAAGTTTCAAATTACATGATTTTTCCTTGTTCCTTGTACCTGTATCATACATATTCATACAATCTGTACAACATGTGTGTGCATATAAGGTTTCGATTACGTCAGTTTGACAAAAGAAGAAAAAAATATTAAAAATTGTTTCCCCCCATTCAAACTTTATACAAATCAATGTTTTTGGTTAATGGCAAATAAAAAAAACAACTGCTAATAGTAACGTATAAACGAATTGGACTACAGTTGATAGGTAAAATGGAATTACTTTCTATGAAATTCGGCTACAGTCGCTTTGTAATTTATCTTAATAATGTACAAAATAACAGATTCTATCGAGGCACCAAGTGCAGACCAAGATCAACCGATACAGTCATGTTAACAGGGTATAGTCTGATTTTATTGACCTGTCAATTATGCATACATTATAGAACTCATTTAAATATTCGATCCCACTTCGGTTTGGTCCGTGTAGTTTACGAGAATTAATGTGGAGTATATTAGTCATGGATTGAAAGTCACGCCAGCTTAATGTGAAGGTTTTCGTTAATTCACAATAGTACAGTCGGTTAAGAGAATGCCTGATAATTTAGAGGTCTGTGGTTCGATCCTTGCTGTTGCCATTGTTTAGTACTCTTTCTTTATTTTTGCCGTATATTTTAAATGGAAACAGTTTGTAGTGTGTTTTACAGCATTGAAAAGACATTTATTGATTTAAATCCGTTTTAATTTTAAACATGAATTCTTAAAAACATGTTATTTAAAAAGAATATAGATATAACAAAATTAAGTAAAACATAATAAAACAAAACGAACAACATAAAAATAATCATATATAGCTCCAATATTGTTGAAAGTATTAATAAGAAAATAAAAACATAGACCTACGCGGTCTCGAACTTAAAACACGTGTGGCACTTAGAGTATAAGCTCGTGCTTTACCCTATTGCGCTTATAACGCTGAGTACACTTTGTTGAGAGATACAAATTAAACTAAATTCCATCGTACAGCGTACATCTCACGGAACTTACCGAAAATCTACCGAAGATTAATATACTGTGTGCATCGACCGTGTAATCAGTATGTAATTGACAGGTTAATAAAACCAAACAATATACAGGGTATACAAGTATTCGTACCCTTTATATTAAAAGATATTATTTTGTTAACCCAAGTACGTACAAATTTATTGCATTGCTGCAAAGTAATAATAGAAATGAGCTATGTAAATTAGCACTATATTACAAAAATGCTATGACTAGTAGAACTACAGTGTTAAATAATGTTCAATGATAGATAAAAATTTAGTTTATTAAAAATAAAGTTTAATGATAGATTAAAAATTAGTTTTGATATTGATTTTTCTTCTTAAATATGTTCATCCTCACTTAACTGAGGCTTAATAACAAATATCTGAACAATGACAATTGTTACAATTACAATTATTAATCTCTTTATATTATTTATTTTATTAATTTCTTTATATTGATTGCACTGAAAATTACATGTTACTCAAATATTATTATGTTATGTATATGATGATGTACTATGTACAAATCAGAAATAAAAGATCTGTTCTGTTCTGTTCTGTTCGGTAAAGGTATACTGGAAAAGTGTGTTTAGTGTGTTTTCTTTGTGATTGTTTTATCCAAATTAAAACTCGGTATCATTCGGCTGCAAAGCCGCCGGGTCTTATATGATTTTGAGTAACACGCATGATTTACTATGGCAAAGCACGATTACTTATTTTCGAGTATGAAACATTATTGCAAAATAAATAAAAACATTCACATATTTATGCTTAACATTTCAGTGCCCAATTTTTTGTTTTCAGTTTTATTGAAAAACATTGGTTATTTACATTTTTGCCAATTTAACGAGAAATCCTGTTATATCTCAGGAAAGAAAATAATGGACAGCCGGTTGTTTACCTATAATATGGAAGCTTTTTGAAACTGATTAATTTAGAGCACAGAAAATGATGACGAATCAAATTCAGCTTAAAAAGCTGGTCCTTCTTTTACAACGGGTGGACAAAACTGCATCAGAGCAGGGACCGTTTTTGTTTATAGCATATTCCCGATCGGTGTAAGCAATCAATTTTATATTTTTCTCTTTATTTTGTCTAGTACCCGTCTAGACCTATTTTCTAATGTATACCCGCGTTAAAAAGATACACATCGACAAAAGAAGTGAAACGACGAAACCACTGCGCTGAATACCAGTGTGACGTTATTGAATTTCCTTATGTGTGAGAAAGCTTCCCCTTTAATTATGCATTCCCGAAAATACATGTTAAGCATAAATGCACTTTGTAAACTTAGGAGTCAGCTTCTTACTTAGAAAAAAATAGTTTCTTTAAGTCAATTCTTTGTTAGTGCAAATTTGGAGGTCTACATGAATTTCAAGATAATTGCATTTTTTATAATTTATGCTATTTTGCTGATAATGTTTTTATAATGATACTTTGAATAGTGATTGTATTTTGTTAAAGGGAAAATTAAGCTAAAAGTTGAGCTAACCAAAATTCCTTCTTGGGCAATACTAAATTTATATAGGCCTTAATAGGATTATATACATGCGTCCATTTATAGAAGCTGTAAAAAATACATGTATCTTTAAAGATATGTATGGGTAAGAGCTTGTATTAAGATAACCATAGTGAGTCTTATCAAACTCTTACATATGTTACGAGCCATGCGTAACGAGAAAGAAAATCCAGCAACAAACTTGTAACAATAACAAATTTATTACAGAAAAATTACTAAAGAAAATTAAAACAACAAATTACATGTATGTGTACAAATACCTGAAGTCCAAATATAAATGTAAAATTCAAATGTCTAGTCTGATCCTGAAATGATCCCTTTTTGAATAGCACAGTTAAATCCAAGAACACTTAAGAATAAATTCCCACAATAAAATCCACAAGAATAATTAACAATCCAAGCTCCAATAAATCACTTAATTTCCAAGTTGAATAATACTCCAAATATATTGATGACTTAAAAGATCACTGATGACTAAAAAGGTCACTGATGACTTAAAAGATACTACGAAAGAAAAATCTCTTCTATATTATATTAAGCTAGGAAGTTTCTAGAATAGTCTTCCATTTACTACAGTTTTAATAATCTAGCAACTTCAACAATAAAGATCATTCCAGAAGTTTCTATCTAAATATAATGCATGAGTTTTTCTACAACAGTTAAGAAAGTTCTAGTACATACATGTAGTTAATGTTCTTAAAATAGAACAATGATAATATTGGAAATACCAACTGGTCAGATATAAATTATGTACATGTGATATGTTGTATACATAACACATATATCACTGCAAATTGCTTCTAACAACTCGATATCAGATAAAAACAGAGAAAGTGTCACCACTTTAATTAACAATCAAATTGTTTTCCCCAACAGTTACGTAAAACACGCTGCCTTTGGTCGACAGGTAAATGGGGTCCAATTACTTAGTCTTGCTTGTAAAACGATGAGTATTCACATCATAATATGCAGTTTATTTCTGAACATAATGTTTTGCTTACTTACTTTTTCTAGAAAATATAAACAGTAAGTAATTTATATCAGACATTTTTCTTAGAGTTAAAAGGATATCTAAAATTACAGTGTTCTAAATTAGCAATTGTCCGATAGCCCGTAACAACCAAATTTCTCCCCGGGCTACCAATATTTTGCAGAGATAAGCTCGACCGGGCTACCATATTTTCAGAGGCAATATAAACAACCATTTTAGTGTTGTGCTCCAATCTTTCCTTACTCTCACTCATAACGTAATTGATAATAAACAAATGTAATACATGCTCAAGCAAGTGATTTCACACAATTATAAATGTTCATTTGATGGAATATCAACAACACTCTATTTGCTATTGAATAAAATATATGTAAGTGGAGAATATCCATTTCGTTGGGAAGAGGTATAATAGTACCAAATTTTAAGAGCGGAGATATAGATGATGCAACAAATCACAGGGATATTACATTGATATATATTATTTCAAAATCTACTCACAAGTTCTTCTGAATTTTTTATAATAACCAAATTGTCCAAAAAGCACCAAATATAATTGAAAATCAATACGGCTTCCAAAATGATAAATCCACAGTCGATTGTATATTCTTTTGTATTCCGTTATTACAAAAACACTCTCTCATGGGAAGAAACTTTACTCAGTCTTTGTCGATTTTAAAAAAGTTTTGAAAAGATAGAAAGATCATAATTATATCGTATTGAACATGTCTGTAAAAGCGGCAATTAAATACAAAATTCTGTATCCACCTTCTTCGAATCTGAAATAGGCGCAAAAGAAGTGGATCCCAGCTTTAGCTTACTTTTTCTCTATTTCGTTAATAATTTAGTTAAAAGTATAAATACTAATTTTGAAGGATTGGTTATTATCGGTGAAATAAAACTTTTTGTTACTGTGTTTGTAGACGACACATTATTTTTGCGCACACACCTGAAGCATTACAGTCAATGCTCAATGACTTACAACTCTATTGTTTCAATTGGGGTAGAACTATCAATACAAAAAATACAAATATGATGAGTTTTGAACAAGGAAGACATTCTTCTTACGATATTAAGCTAAATAACGGATCATTAGAAATTGTAACCTATCTCAAATCTTTAGGAATGACTCTATTAAAGAACGGTTATTGGAATCGCACCAAAAAACTCTTGCGCAACATTCCCTTTACGCTCTCCATAATCTATTTTTTGTATTCAATCAGTAAGAACTAAAGTCGTTGATAAATGCAAGCTATTTGATAGTCTTGATAGGTGTATTCTTAATTATGGGGCAGAAGTATTTGGATACGACGAAGCAAAGAATATTGAATTAGTTCATTGTATTTTTTTAACGAATAGTATTTAATTTTAGGAAGTCAACACTTTTCAAAAGGTTTTGCGGAGAGCTTGACCGACATCCAAAGAGAATTGAAATAAAAATATAAATCTCTAGGAAAATAGATTACTTAAGCGAATAACAACATACTTAAAATTGATGCTGACATCGAAAATTCATATACAGGGAAAATTGGGTCTACCTTATCAAATCTGTTCGTCAGGAGATAGAGATGTATTATTTATGGTTAACTCATACTGCTAATACAAATAATTTCATTTCTTTAAAAACAGAATTTGGACATATATAAACAAGACTGGTATAGAAAAATAAATAATTCAAGGAGATTATCTTCCTATTGTATTTTCAAAAATGAATTTAAGCAAGACTTATATCTAAGTGTTATAAATACGAATAGCACATAATCTTGCCAAGAAACGCCTTTGGAAAAAAGAAAATGCCAAAAAATGTAACATGAATGTAATTGAAAATGAGTTTCATTTCCTCCTTATATGTCAAAATTGTTATAACCTAAGGAAACAATATATAAAACAAAATTTTGGTAGGTGGCCTACTTTAAGAAAATCGAATCACTGATGACAAGTAGAAATCCTAAAGACATTTATAATTTATCAAAATGTTTATATTTTTCATTTCAAAAAAGAGAGCTACAAAATGTATTGGAATTAAATAAGCTGAAAATATGTAACTTTTAATTAATTTATTTATTGTTCTGTTCTGTGTTAAATTTTTGTTTTGTACCATTCTCCTGCAAATCATTGAATATTGCACAATGTTTGTAATACGTTTATCCCTTTTCATAATAATTCAACTGAAATTATTATTGAATTATTCTGCAGAAAACAGACAAATTTTCATTTGTCACATATTTTTGCGATGCTACTTTTTAAAATTATAATTGTCACCAAAAGGAAGCTATGTTTTGTTAATAAGTGTTAAATAACAATCAAGATGAAAATTATTTCAACTTATTTGTTGAATTAAAATTGCTTAGGGTTTTGTTTAATATATCATTTGAGACAGAGATATTAACCAGTTTGTGTTGGTCATACACAAATGATATTCTTTGAGGGAGGGTGGGGTTGTGAATCATGCAGTGTTCGAATGTTTTTAATTGCTTTTTAGTGCTTCCCATTTTGATTACATTTCTTTTAAATATTTTACTAAATTAGCATTTTCTTTGTTCAAACTCTGCCCCCCCCCCACCTTCCCTCCCTTACTCTGTTTATTTATCATTCATGAATACTGCGTAACTAAATCTGTATTAGACATACTGGCTTTTAGTTATAGAGAATTAATTGTTTCAAATTATAATTATTTATTTCAAATATCATTACCCTGGAAGAATTAAATTTGAAACATGACATTTAGCAAAATACTCTCATTTGAAGCTAGGCTTTAATGTATTGAAAATAATGTTACGCTCTTAGAGTTATTTGCATAATTTTCAGGACATACAGATTTGTTCTTTCTGATCATCAGTAAACTAAACTGTTGTTGAAAATGAGACACAATCTGTGGCATCTATCCTCTTTTAAGCACTAAAAAAGGAAACTAAAGAAAAAAGAGCATAAATCAACAGTATAACATATAAAGTCAAGATAACAAGAACCCCACTCAATTTGTTAAAAATCTAATGATTTATTTCAATCATTAGATTGGTTCACGTGTTAAATTCAGAAGTAGTGAATATTCCTGTAATTACCTGCTCCAGTTCAATTCAGTCAAAAGTCCTTGTCACTTTAAGTTTTAAAACATTTTTATACATTTATTTTAACTTCCGATTTAACTACTTGTCAAAATGATTAAGTAAGAGAGGTGTATTTTGCTAGGTGTGACGCAGGAATGCGAAAACTATCCCGCAGACTTAGGTTACCGTACATCTATTCAACGATTTACACTTCAAGGCGCCTATTCAAGTAAAAATTCATTCGCAAGGGCGTTTTGTCTTCTGTATTATGCAATCTCAGATGTAATTGAAATACCCGTAACAAAATGTCCTGAAATGATAAAAGAAATCATATGCATATTTTGCAACTAACACATTTACAATATAACTCGTATAACATTTTTTTTCTAAGTACACATGTACGGACATTGCGAATTTTCATAAACATTGACGCACTTCTTCCATAATCATAACACTGTGTGTTTCATATATCTAAATACAGTTGCCCATTCTCTATATAATTATAATCTTCAATCTCAGCCGTTTTGTTATATTTCAGTCTTTTTTTAAATGATGAAAGCTCAAGTTTCTTGTTTACACATTAAAACTAAAAAAACTCAAATTTGAAAGAATATTTCATTTAACTGAAAGGAATAAACAAATTGTGATTAATAATTCACACTTTTAAGGTATTAATCGCTTGAAAAATGAAACCTTTCTAAATATAGGAGAAATTCGTACAAATGATGCGTGAACATTACTTGATGAGGTTTGAAAATGTCAATATCTCATGACTAAAGGAATCATCGTTTCTCCACAATATTTTAGACTTTTTATAAATATTGACCAACAAATTGTTATTATAATATATTTTCCATAAAGTTATCAAACGGTTACGCGTCTAGCAATACTTATCATACACTTCATTTATAATATTAATTTATGATATATAAGTTTAAAGAGATATACGTGTTTGAGTGGTTAAATTCAAGAGACGTAAAAAATATAAAAATTAAAATTCCTACAAAGACCAAGCGATGAATTAGAAATGATGGAAATTCTGCAAATGAATGACGAGTGAAATTAAAAATCGGTTCCTTACCCGATTTGGGTGCAAAGTACTGAAGTGCTTTTCATTTTCGGGCCATTTTACACAATTAAAATGATAATTGGTAGAAAGCGGATTGAGGGAATTATCTGCAATTTTGGACACGAGCTATTAACCTAAAACATTCATCAAATGGTACAAAAATCTTGAAATCATATATATATAGTCCAATCATGTAAAAAAGAAGTTCAGTCAAGTCTCTTTAAAATGAATCATGCGCCACTCACATTTGACAGTTTGAATATCCTGTTCTTCTTTGGAGTATGTTAGGCTCTTGGGAGTGTACTCTATTGAACACGAAAGTGCAATATCAAAGGATTATAAGGTACAATATATTTTCAATTTGCAAATTTAAGGAACAATACAGGAATAAGTGATTTTTCTCTGTATGATATTTTATTTCAATTGTGTAAACGCTGCATACACGATTTAAAGACATAAGTGATTAAATTTTTAGATATTTTGATAATGTTTAAACCACATAATAGTATTACATTCAAAACATTATAACATTTTGTATAATACAGTTATGAAGTTGTTGTATTTTTTAATATATCACAAAATTATCATAACAAACACAACAAAAACATTTGTGTATCGTATATAATTGGAGTTTCAAATAATAGTAGTGTAAATACCGGTAAATACGGTAAATTCGGTAAATACGGACGCGAGCAACATACATATCTTTACCACCAGCGCTTGAAAAACCGTCTTATTTATTAATGACTATGTCGCTTCTTTTAATATTCGTGTTCGAATTTGAAAAATCTTCTTGTAAAGACCCAAAAGGCCTAGAGCTTAGATATTTTGCATAAGGCATTGTCTGGTAGACCTCTAACAAGATTGTTCAAATTTTAGCCCTGGGGTCAAAATTGGCCCCGCCCCGGGGGTCATTGATTTTCACTATGTACATATAGTAAAAACTTTAAATACCTTCTTGTAAAAACCCAAAAGGCCTTGAGCTTAGATATTTTGCATAAGGCATCATCTAGTAGACCCTTACCAAGATTGTTCAAATTATAGCCCTTGGGTCAAAATCGGCCCCGCCCCGGGGTCATTGATTTTCGCTATATGTACATATAGTAAAAACTTAAAACACCTTATTGTAAAGACCCAAAAGGTCTAGAGCTTAGATATTTTGCATAAGGCATTGTCTGGTAGACCTCTACCCAGATTGTTCAAATTATAGCCCTGGTGTCAAAATCGGCTCCGCCCCAGGGGTCATTGGTTTTCCTTTTATGTATTTAGTAAAAACTTTAAAAAATTCTTCTAGCAATTGGCAAATGCTAGAGGTTAGATATCTTGCATGAAACATTGTGTTGTAAACCTCTAGCAAGATTGTTCAAATTATAGCCCTGGGGTCAAAATTGCTCCCGCCCTGGGGGTCATTGATTTCAATATATACATATAGTAAAAAATAAAAAATCTTATTGTCTGAAGGTACAAGGCTTAGAGCTTTAATATTTGTTAAATGATATCATCTAAAGGTACTCTACAAAAGTTGTCCAAATTTTGCCTCTTGTGTCAACATTAGCCCCGCCCCTGGGAGCCATAGGTTTATCTTATATGTATATAGTTAAAAATTAAGAAATCATCTTCTTTAAATTTACAAAGGATAGAGTTAAGATATTTTGCATGAAACATTGTGTAGTGAACCTCTAGCAAGATTGTTCAAATTATAGCCCTGGAGTCAAAATTGGTTCGGCCCCGGGGGTCATTGATTTTCATTATGTACATATAGTGAAAAAAAATATTTTTGTCTGAAGGTTAAAGGCATAGAGCTTTGATATTTGATATATAATATCATCTATAGGTCCTCTACCAAAAATGTTCAAATGTCAACAATTGGCACTGCTCGGGGGCAGTGATTCTCATTATGTACACATATTAAAAACAGAAAATAAAACAAATGTTTTCTGAATGGAAGAAAGCTATAGCTTAGATATTTGACTTGAAATGTTGTTTGTTGGACCTGTATTAAGATTGTTATTAAACCCTTGGGTCAAAATTATGCCTTGCCCAAGGAGACAGTGACCTACTTTCTTGTCCTTTGATGTACAGCAATGAAATTTTGACCATGTGCACAGTTTTAGTTGTAAAATTGAACTTTGACCTAGATTTTGATGACGTGACGTACTTTCTTGTCCTTTGATGCACAGCTATGAAATTTGAACCATGCGGTGGTATAGCATTTTTGTGCCCCCACGTTAGTGGCGGGCATTTAGATTTACCATTGTCCGATCGTCCGTCCGTCCGTCTGTCCGTCCTTCCGTCCGTCCGTCCGTTCACTTTTGTGTCGCACGTAACTCAAAAAGTATTTGACCTACAGTCATGAAACTTTACAGGAATGTTGATCAGCATTTGTAGTTGTGCACCTGGGTATTTTCGTCTGGATATTTTTAGTATTTTCAGAGTAATTGCCCTTGACTTAGTAAAATTTTGCAATTTTCAACTTGTGTCGCATGTAACTCAAAAAGTATTTGACCTAGAGTCATGAAACTTTACAGGAATGTTGATCAGCATGTGAAGTTGTGCACCTGGGTATTTTCGTCTGGATATTTTTAGTATTTTCAGAGATATTGCACTTGACTTAGTAAAATTTTGCAATTTTCAAATTGTGTCGCATGTAACGCAAAAAGAATTTGACCTACAGTCATGAAACTTTACAGGAATGTTGATCAGCATGTGTAGTTGTGCACCTGGGTATTTTGGTCTGGATATTTTTAGTATTTTCAGAGTTATTGCCCTTGACTTAGCAAAATTTTGCAATTTTCAACTTGTGTCGCATGTAACTCAAAAAGTATTTGACCTAGAGTCATGAAACTCTACAGGAATGTTGATCAGCATGTGAAGTTGTGCACCTGGGGTATTTTCGTGTGCATATTTTTAGTATTTTTAGAGTTATTGCCCTTGACTTAGTAAAATTTTGCAATTTTCAACTTGTGTCGCACATAACTCAAAAAGTATTTGACCTAGAGTCATGAAACTTTACAGGAATGTTGATAAGCATGTATAGTTGTGCACCTGGGTATTTTCGTCAGGATATTTTTAGTATTTTCAGAGTTATTGCCCTTCACTTAGTAAAATTTGGCAATTTTCAACATGTGTCGCACATTACTCAAAAAGTATTTGACCTAGAGTCATGTAACTTTACAGGAATATTGATCAGCATGTGCAGTTGTGCACCAGGTATTTTCGTCTGGATTTATTTAGTATTTTTTAGAGTTATTGCCCTTCACTTAGAAAATTTTTGCAATTTTCAACTTGTGTCGCAAGTTTCTCAAAAAGGATTTGACATAGTCAATAAACCTTATGGGCAGGTTGCTCAGCATATTTTAGATTTGCACCTGGGTTTTCCCTTGTGGATTTATCCAGTATTTGTAGAGTTATTTCCCTTGACTTAGTAAAAAGATTGACAGAACAGTGTCGCGGTGGGGGCACCCGTGTCCTATGGACACATTTCTTGTTCTTAAATACAATCTTGTTTCTTAAATCACATTTATCATGTTAAATTTATACCATTTTAATCTTTTTCTTTTTAATGTGTAATTATCCTATTATTCAAACATATCTTAATCATACCTATTATATCAGAGCCTGTCAAAAGCACATAATTATTTCTCTTTGCTCTTCCCTTTATGGCAGTTTTCATTATATTATTATATTATTTCACCATCCTAACCATTCCTTCTTTTCAGGATACCTAAAAAGTATACTTATAAAAATTGGGGAAAAACTATGAGATATGATCAAACTTCACTAGAAAACGCCGTTCGAGCTGTTGAAGCCAGGATCTCAGTACGAAATGCGGAAAAACAGTTTAATGTACCGAGGTCAACCATCGGTAAATGCAAGTCCGGAAAGCATGGCTTGAACACAAGTCATGGCAGACCACCAGCATTACCTGTAGCAAAAATTGAATGTAGCATAAAGGCAGCTGCTTAACTTGGAGCTGGCCTTAGCCGTAAACAAGTCTTGAGAAGAACACATGTATTGTGCGACCGACTTAAGATTAAGTCCGGTTATAATGATTTAAAAGCTGGAAAAGCATGGTTCGAAGGTCTAAAGCGCCGATTCCTGGGCCTTTTTTGAGAAAGCCCGAAAAATTGTTTTCTGTAAGGGCACGCATGTTTAATCCAGAAGTGCTTGGAAAGTAATTTGACACACTAGAGACAGTTGTTGCTGCAAATAATTTGCTGGTCGCAATACATCTGAAATTGCGATGAATCCGGATAATCCAGTCAAAATGTACACTGAAAAAGGAGAGAAATCAGTTACGAGCAACACCAGCAACAAGTCATCAAATATTACGTTGATGGCTTGCGTAAACGGTGCAGGTGATCGCATGTCTTCTGCGTTTATTACCAAAAGCAAAAGCAAACGGTCTTTAATCGGATTCAATGCCCTTGGAGTGCCTTATATTCTGTCTGGACGTTTCAAAAGAATGGATGAATAACATATGACATTGCTGAAGAGTGGTTTGACACAGTCTTTCTGAAACGCAGCTTTTCATAATGGATGGCCATGGATCGCATGAGAGTTTAAATATAATAGAGCGGGCTATTGAAGAGAATAGTGTCCTCCTGAGTTAACCACCCCATTGTACCCATTTAATCCAACCCTTATACCGCACAGTCTTTGGGTCGTTGAAAAAAGCATACAATAATGTATGCTCTTCATTTTTTTGCAAGGTACATGTAGTTGATAATGGACACTACACTATTCTCACCTGCTTGAGAGAAAGCTGTATTATCAACGACTGTCCAAAATGGTTTTAGAGACGGTAGTATTGTACCTCTCAATAGATGCGCAGTACCAACAAGGGCTTTCTGTCCAAGTAATCTTACTGATCAACCCGTCACTCGACTTGTTTCAGCTTCAGCAAATGTCTCCTCTGAATACATTGTTAGTTCGCCCGAGCCTATATTAGCATCACAAAATGTGCCCGTTTAACAAGTTGTTAGTTCCCTCAAGGTTGTTATACTTTCGGAAAATACATATTATGTACCAGTTGTCCCTCCACCAGTGCCTGTTTTAGTACTAGGCATATATCCAAAGAGGAAGTGAGCCTGCCGGTTGCGATCAATGTTTCCCTAGAAGAAGTCTTCTTCTGACAGTATCTTGTTGGAACAAGTTGATAGCTCACTTTCTTCAATTTTAGATATAAGTGAACCTGGTCAGTGAATGAGTCTACTTGCTACCGGCGATGCCATTGTCATGGATATTATTCCTGAGGAAGAGGAAATTTCTGTTAACAGCAGCATGGACTCCTTTTTTCTGCAACAACAAATTGAAGAACGTCCGAGTCACAAAAATGAACCACACCAATCATCATCTTTAGGATTTTTTTCAGTACTGCTTCAATAGCGAACTGTGCAGGCTTTGATTTTGTTTTGCACTCAGTTGTCATCATGTTGAAATATTAAACTACAAATATAATTTCGTTTTGTTCATCAGGATCGACTCAATTCATATACAAAGAGCAAAACACATTATTTAAATTAACCATTCAAAAGTCGCTATGATGAACGACATGCAATATATCTCAGTGGACACTTTATATTTTGAGATTACATGTGGCGAACAAAATAATTTAGAATTAAACGTAACAATAAACCACGAATATCACATATAAATACCATACAAGCAATCCATATAAAAACCAGTTTAGGTTGTTATTGTAGTTAAATGTCGTTATTGATATATTAGATTGTTAAATACCCTCAGCTTCCTTAAAAGCATTCCAATATAGACGTGCGTTTTGCGGACTTATAATCTGACCATGATTTCAATGTGTGAATGCTTTCAGTGTGTGTACTCTCGTAGTCTTAGTTTGAACTAGATGCATTACCATCGTTGCAGTGACGTATCAAAAATGTAAACATATCAAATTTCTTCACAACTTTACTATGGATTCTTCCTATATATTTTGAATGATATTTGTCCAAAATATATAATAAAATCAGAGAAGAGCTACCTGTAAAATATTACACCTCTTGGCCTTGACTTAATAAATTTGTTACACTTATGAATAACTATAGTAAAACTATTCAAGTAAAATTAGCTACATTTATTAAAGATACATTTAAAATAATAACACACGAAAATGAATTTGTACAGAAGAACAATGTTTAATTGTTTATTCATTTAAATAGTATTGTAATGTTTATATGTAATTTGATTATTATGTGATGTGTATTAACCATTTAAATTATAAGAAGTGTTCATATATGTTATTTTGTCTTGGTCATATTCAATAAATATTCACTTGTAAATGGCCATATTTATGACTATAACTGAATAAAGATTGATTGATTGTTTAATCGTCAGAAAAGAAGCAAGGAACAAGAACAAGCAAAGATAACACTGAAACAAAGGAATAGCATGTTTTAATAAATAGTCGAATTAAAACTGTGATATCTTTATCTGCACCCTAACGATAATATTTTGTCGGCAATTACTAAGTATTTGTTTTGATGTATGATGCTAAATTGGTGAATGTTTTATACTTCTATTATTTGACTTTGCAAAAAAAAAAACAACTTAATGTGTGTTTTTGTACAAATTCTAAAAAGACATAAATTTGCACATGCATGACTCAAAATATAGATGAAAGTAATATAAATTAACACATATTGTTTTAAAACCTAACACTTAATTAAAATATATACTTTACAGGATTGTTGTAAAAAATATCAGGCTTCTGCTAGTCAAACTAATACAAGTATAGTATTCAGGATATAATTTAAACTGTCAAAACGTAATCAAATAAATAAAAAAAACCTTTATAAGTTATATTACCATCAGCAGCTGCCTGTCGTAATCCAAAGATAATTCCAAAACACACTTAATTTCTCCGAACTGATTAGAATATCTACACAACCATACGCTTGACTGCGTTTTTCCTCTTTTAATTGATAAGATAAAAATGTTTTCAAAACAGGTAATAGTACGCTGATACAAGGAAGTATATACTTTAAAAAACAGTCGAAATATAAACTGCGACTTTATTTATCTGTACCTAAACGATAACAAAATAATTTCAGTAGGCACTTACATGCACGTATAGGTGTTTATAATTAGGCATTTACTTCATTTTAAATTGGTCTCAAACAGCGCGTTTATGCTTGCTTATAAATGTTTAGGAAACTTTAATTCATGTTTATGTACTTATCATGACTATAAATTGGTGAATGTTCTTTATGTTCATTTGGTAAATTTAGAAAAATAATGCAAATTAAGAGCTTATGTGCAAGTTTTGCATATGCATTATTTTAAATATACATGATTCTAAATTAGCAAGTTTCTAAATATGCACGGATTTTAATATGAATGATTCAAATATGCATGATTCTAAATAAACAAAATTTTAAATATGCATGACAATTAATACATCACTCATTCTTACGCGATTTCAATATTACATTGAATTTGAATTAAATAAACCTTAAATAAACAGATATGAATCATGTACCAAAATCAGGGTATGTGTCGTACAAAGTTGTTAAACTTTAACTAAAAAGTAGTAATTATGCGAGTTAAGTACAACAATGGTGATTATAGTGGTTAAGATGTCTGCCTGTAAACCCACGGATCGTTGGTTCGAGTCCTATAGACCACGGCAATTAGTTCTCTTCCTCACCAGGCCTGAGGGATATGAAACATTTTTTGAGATTTGTCTCAGATCTAAGGATTTTCATCGATCGCTGTATGCCATACAAGATACCTGAGATCTGAGTTTGAGTATGAAAATGTTTCTTATAACTATTTACCATGGACTGGTAACTTTCAGGAGGCACACTGAATCAAGATCGTTTCAAATAAACTGCAAGCTTTATCACCACAATCTCACTTAATAAGTATTTTAAACCTATGTTAATATTGTGGATTTATGACGTAATGTAAACAAGATATATGAATTAGAGTGCCAAAAGATGTAATAATCCCTAAATGGATATCTTCTCATAAAACTTGAATGATTGAAATTTTAATGCATTTTCTTTTTCATGAAACTCGTCATAGTGAATAATTTTTACTATAACAAAATCGCCCCATAGACGGTAGCAATCAAAGGCTAGACCTTGTAAAATATAATATCATTTTAACTAAATAAGATCTTTATTTACTATAAGCCAAATTGATAAAACACAACAGAAGGACAAAGTTTTCCACTGTCATTTCATTTTCACAAACATTCATTTCAATTTACGCAAAATATTCTAAAAACCCATACTCAATCTTTTACCAAATTTCCTGACCAACTCTGACTAACTCTGACTAACTCCGCTCTTTTGCTCTGATCAGCCCTTATATATGAGAGCCCTTCCAGACTGACGGACAAACAAAAGAGACGGTAGACGGCAGCCTCCTTGATACCGTAGATATTAGATACAAAAGGCCATTTACTGTAAAATAAGAGGCACTTAAGCTTCTTAAGCAAATAGATTTCATATTATTTTGCATACAAATCATACCAATTTCTTTAACAGAATAGAAAAAATATATATTAACACAATCCCCCTCTTGGACTGTAGCCTCCTGGCATTAAATTAATTACATTAAAATGTATATACATTCAAGTATGCATCCACTCATTTATCTTAAGTACATATTTATTGATATTTTTCAACTAAAAAAAACTATTATTCTAAACGTAATGTTCTAATAGCAAATTAACTCTAAATGCAAAGAGTTTGATATGAAATATAAGATTTTTATTAAATTTCGTAAATAAATAACAAAAGTACCAAGGTTTATATCAAAATAGCACAAAAGTCTTTTTTCAAATTCTAGGAAAATTATGTTTGAAAGGTTTGATTCTAATAACTATGTAAAGAATAAATTCTTAACAGTAGAGTTACAATTTTCATCCTGTCTTCATTGTTTTCCCATCAATAACGGAAAATGTTTATTCTTTATAAAAATGCGTTTGTTTTCGATTTTATTTACTTCTTCTCAGTTAATCAGTTGATTTGCATCATTTGTCAGTTGTTTGGTTTGTTTGTTTGGATTTTTACGGCACGTCAACACATAGCTGGCCATATCGTGACGAATGCTTTAAAAGGCTTAAATTGTTATGTAAAACTTTGTAAATGACAATTAAAATGAGTCAATTAGATCCTAGAATACAAGTTTATCTCTTTCAAATAATCAATGATGATTTTTGATAGAATTGTATTAAAGAGTTTTTTGAACGAATTTACACAAGAAAATTTATTTCGGGCCTGTGAAAAATTATGACATTCAAGAAGAAAATGCTTGACAGTAAAATTTTCATTACAAGCTACACAGAAAGGGGCATTGTCATTTGTGAGGAGATAAGAGTGGGCAATTTTAGTGTGTCCAATTCGGCATCGAAGAAGAACTGTTTGATCATAGCAGTTTGACAGAGATAGAGATGATGACTTGTGGCTTATCAGCTGCTTTTGCATTTTGCAATATATTGACATTTTGTTCATTGATTAATTGCTGTCTGATAGGCTGTACATTTGCTTGACCTAATTTTTCTTTTATTATATAATATTATTTTTAACAGCATAAAATATTTTAAACAGCCGTGCTTCAATTCCTGATTTGGAAGAGCAGACATGGTCCCCTCAGTACATAGGTAGTCTCTCAGAAAAAGTCTATGTTATTGTAAATCAGTAATTCGTTTTGAATCAAACGTTATTGTATTGTTAATTTAAATATCTAAATGTTGTTTTTGCACCTGTCTGTCAATGAGTCCTTTTCTTTTCGTAAATGTTTTCTTAAGAAACTTGCCTTGTATTTCATCACTGGGGAGTATGTGAAAAAAATGAACAAGTTATTGGCATATCTAAAATAATGTTGACATACTGATGCACTGCTTTTCATGGTGACCATGCAGATGGCTATGAAGAGCACATCAGCCTTGAGCATATTAATGTGATGCTGATGCAGGCATATACATTCTCTTACCTGTAAAATACAATAGGCCAGAAGCAGTAACAAAATTAAATCTCTTTGAATTTTTCGCCAATATATTTTTAAAAAATATTAGAAAAATATTCAAAATATATGAAATATACAAAAAATAGGTTGTTTTTTAAAATATAGTATTCGGACCCAAAATATAGGATTTTTATAGGAATATTGGAATCACTTGACAGCCTGGAAGCCTGCATATCACAGATAAAATTCTGGAAACAAAGTGATTCATCGGAAGCATTAATCACAGCAAAATAACATACGAATTGCAGACTCGGTTTGATTGGGTATGTACATGAGAGATAATGAATAAGTGCAGCATCCCTCACGCCCACTAGCACCGGCTTGAGCGGTACTCAATTCTCAACACTTTAAAGTGTTGGCATCAATGATCCCGAAGGACCAGAAAATAAAACAACACTTAAGTGAAGAACGGGGCAACTTTTTTACGGCTGCCACACGGCACTTGACACCTGCTGTTGTGAAGTACAAAATTCTGGAAACAAAGTGATCCCACGGAAGCATTAATCACAACAAAATAACATAAGAATTTGCAGACTCGATTTGATTGAGTCTGTATATGTGAGAGAATGAATAACCACCCAACTAGAAAAAGCCGAAAAGTTTAAACTAAAAAAACCACTAGCACAACAATAATGTCGTGCTGAAATATCTTCAAGGATCGAAAAAATAATATCATTGATTAAATGTACGGGGAGACGGGGAGAAAGTCTTACGCCTTTCCTTGTTGATCTTGTTTATCATATTTTACATCCACCACATGGTAAATTCTCCAAAACAGTATTTTTATCATAACAATCACATTCTTTTGGATCACATGGTATTCTACTTAAACTATCACAGTCAATTTAAATGCTTATTTCCCTTGCGATGTTCAATTTTAAAATAAATTGAGCCATAATTTCAACCAATCTTGGCATTTGATCAGTTAAACATTTGATAAAAGTAATCCGTCGCAGACTCGAGTGATCTGTTCGCACTAAAAACTGGTATCCCAACAGATATTGACGAAACTTATGCAAAAAGGTTATCATTGCTTATAATTCACGATGAGTCACACAATGTTTCCTTTGTGTCCTAGTCAGCGACTTACTTGCGAATAAACAGGTCTCTCAATATCACACTGGGATTTCTCACAAAACTGCATCAGTGATAATCACCCACATATTCCCGTGTCACTCGCATCTACATCCAAAAATGAATAATTCTTTGTTAGTCGGATAAGCTAGGACTTTTCCTCCCATTTAAGCTGACTTAACATCCTCAAATGAAGATTGTTGTTCGTTGCTCAATGAAATGACTGACCGGCCCCCATCAGACCATTAAATGGTGCTGCTCTACTCGAAAATGATGGAATAAAGAGTCGATAATATAAACAAAACTGTACTAAACTTCGCACTTCTGTCAAATTCTTAGGCATTGGCCATTTTTGTAAAGTTAAAACTTTCTTGTTACTTGGTTGTACACCCTGTCCATTCACAAGAAAACCTAGAAATTCAACAGATGATCTAAAAAGATTGCATTTTTCTAGTTAATGTTTAAGATTTGCCTGTTTTAATCTGCTTAACATTTTTCGCAGTCTACATAAGTGTTCCTTAAATCTTCTGCCAAAAGAGATGATGTCTTCCAATATATAACATTGGTAAAGTTGTGTACTAAAATAATCAATTTCTACTTGTTAAGAAGGCAGTTTTGGGCATATCCTTCTCTTCAACTTCAATTTGCCAAAAATCATGATGCTAAATCACATGTACTGAAATAAACTGCATCATCCAGACTATCCAAGCATTCATCTATCATTGGTAGTGGATATGAGTCCCTCACTGTAATATCATTTAGACTGCGATAGTCTATGCATGCCCTAGTAATTCCATCTTTCTTCCTTACAAAAGAGTGGGAAGGACCAAGGACTATTACTCTCTTTTTATCTCCAGGATTCAGTTGCTGCTGAATTATCTTCACTTCTTCTCCTTCAAAAGCTTTAGGTACCCTACCCTCTTATGAAGTACTTTGATAGGTCGATGATTTTCAACATTTATAGTATGTTTAACAATATTTGTCTTACCAAGGTCACTAGGTCCAGTAGAGAAAACTGATTTAAAGTTATTTAACAAGTGTTTAGCCTTCTCTAATGGTTATCTTTCCTGGTGAAGTGTTAATTAACCTTACAGGTATAGAATGCCCACTTTTCACTTTTTCTGCACTGAACACAGTGTTGCCTTTTAAAGAAGCTCATCAATCTGCTTATGAGGTAGTGCATACTTCACAAATTGACCTAGTCTTCATTTGATTAGACCTCCATCAGCTTTAATTCAAAGGACCAAACACTGCTGCAGACACAACAATATCGTAATTACAAGGGAGAGGCAAATTTTCAATAAAAGTTTCATATTTCCTGCCATTTAACTTTATTAAAATTATAGTCAAAGTTATGCAAGAAATTTAATCCAAGTAGTCCATCTTCCCTAATTGTTGCTACAAAAACAACCCAGTGAAATATGTCTCTGCTGATTTCAATCGTACTTATTCCATTAACTGGAAGCAGTCCGTCATCTGCTACTTCTAGTCTAATTGACGGATCTACTGGTCACAGCTCTGGTCTAACGTCATCTTTAATTTTATTATAAAGCGCAGTAGAAATAATTGTAGCACAAGCACATGTGTCAATAACGAAATGACAAAAAACATCACTTACTTTTGATTTCAATGATATAGATGTCCCAAAATTTATTCCTCTACATTTCACTGTATAATAGTTCTCTGCTTCTTCAAGTTGGACCAATACAGGGCCGTTTGTATTAGTCATGCCTAGTTTAACGTTTTAGGTTCACACTTTCCTTCTTGAACAATTTCTAGAAATATGTCCATTTTCGCCGCATTTGTAACAAACTATATCTCTAGGAATTTATTTTGCATTATCCTTGTGTGATTGCTGATTTGATTTCTTATCTGGTTTAGAATTTCTCATTTGATCAGCCAAAATATCAATTTTCTTTCCAATTAATGACTTAATATCGCGTCCAAAAGCCTGAAGTCTGCCATCTGTGATATATTCAAAAGAAGCTGACTTATCTCTTTGCTGCACTTCACGAAATCTCATTCCACCCTTCATTTCATCCCGCAAACTAGTGTAGGTTTCTAGAATTGTCTGGGCATCTTCTATGGAATCTTCTTTTGGAATCCTTCAATCCTATGTGAAGAGCTGCCTGTTGATCAAATAATCCTTTGATAAAATGTCGAACGTTAATTGTTTCTATAGAAATGTCATCAGCAGTCGATACCCTTTTAATATTAATTTTCTGATATCTGAAACATATTCAGCCAATTTTCAATTGGACTGACGTTTACGAGCTTATAGGTATGCTAAGTATGAGGAACTGTTACGGCGTTCCTTAAACTGTGTCTCCAATGCCAGGATCAATTTACCATATGATGCTGTTGTGTCAGCCGTTACTTGATTAAAGGAAAACTCGGCAGCTTCTCCCCTTAAACTGCTTTGAAGTCTGAATAAGCTCTCTTCTTCATTCCAATTACATGATTCCTGCAGAACTTTGAAGGGTTTCTCAAAGCTTTCAAGAGAGCTTTTTACGTCGAAAAACAGTTGGCGTGACATTGGTATTTCATGCTCCTTTCTTCTTGGTGAAACCCTGTCCATAACTTCATTTCTCACAAGTTCACTTGCTTTGAGAAGAACTCTGATTCCGTCATCTTTTTCTGTTGTTATTCTAATGATTTGTTCCTGATATGTATCAATCACCGAATTTCTTTCTTGAACAGACTCCCGGAGAGTTCTCTCCCTTGTTTCTTCACTTATTTTAGGTGTTTTCATAATTCTAAAATTTGACATTGAAAATCTTGTACAATATTAACTTCTGTAGGGTTAGAATTGCCTTCTTGATTATCACTTACTGCTCATTTAGGGAGCATTTTGAGGTTCAATGTCATTAAATCCAATATGTAAAAAAACAAAATAAAGTTCAACAAGGCAAAGGCAACGTTTACAGGACGCAGCCCAAAACACACACAAGTAGGGCACCCAGAAGGCACCACACAAAAACCTGGACAAACACATAAATCCAATTCTAGAAGTGTCACATAAATCACATAGAGTAAACTAATTTTTTTCTCACACCCACAATCTTGCATTTGATACTATCAAACTTTCATAAATTTCCACAACTATTGTGCTACATTTCCCCTATTTCTATATAACCAAATGCACTGTCAGAAATTCATCGAAATAAAACTGTTAAACATGTTTTCTGTAATTTGTTTCACTTCATTACATAGTTGTTATGAAGCTCCACAAATTTAAACAGCGCCCTGTAGTTTTAACTTCGGCAGCATAAATGTCACAGTACTTTATAATCGAACTGCTCATCTTCCCATGTCAAAAAAAAAAATTAAAGCTTAATACTCAGACACCTGAGATTGTACTTAATACATGTAGGTCACATTTATATAGAAGTCGAATTGAAAAACATAGAATTATATCGTATTTGGACAGACTGTGCATTTCACTTTGGGACAGACTGTGCATCTAACTTTTGGACAGAGAGTGCATATCACTTTGGGTCATATTTTGGGACGGACTGTGCATCTCACTTTGTTCTTTATCATACTTTGTAATAGACTATGAATTTTACTTTGGAACAGTCTTTGCAACATATTTTTAGATTGTGCATCTCAATTTGGGAATGACTGTGTATCATATTTTTAGACAAACTGTGCTCTTACTTTGGAACAGACTGCATCTTTTTTGTAACGGACTGTTATTATACTTTAGGACAGACTGTGCATCTCTTTCCATGACTAACGCTCATTTATACTTTAAAAGTAGCAATGGAAGTACCTCGTTTTCCATATGATGACTGATGCAATATACCAAGGTTGAATAAAACTACCGGAATAGCCACAAAAGCGTACACAGAGGCTGAAAAGACAAGCAATAAACATATTGAAACTTGATAATCAATCGTAACTTGGTGATGGATTCAAAAACAAAGACTTAGTCTAAGACTCAAATGGTTCAAATGGACCTGATTGCCCAATGGTGTTGTTTTATGTTATGCTTGTTACAGATCACTTTGGTTTCCAGATTTTTATTACGATGCATAATATTAAAAAGCACCGTTTCAAACCTTTTCGATATGGTAACAACAGTTCTACCGTAAAATGATTTAAAGTTTTTCAATGTTGCCAAGTAAAAATATAAAGAAAGGAAAACTGATTCACTATACCTTCAGCATTGGTTTGCCTGTTACCACAGTGTCTGACGAGAGAACACAGACTCGCGTTCGAGGAAAATGTAAATTCTATAAGAATAGAATATTATGCTTTCAAGTTATAGCAATCAAACGTAGACCTATACATTTTAAGCTTGTAAATACAGATTTAACTGTTCGTCTCACAATTCAACAAAATGTCCAGAAATACCGGGAGTGATTTGATGTACATGGACTAACCAGTTCTCAAACCTCTAAGCATTCAAGAGGTCTTTTAATGTAAACAAAATATATCTGTATAAAAAGTCTTTACAATTGTACACTTAAATCTTTATGTAACATTTCTGTAAAATTTGACTGAAGTTCAACTATTTAAAAAGCTCAATTATCATCTTGGAAAATCACAACACTTTGTTTTAAAACTAACATGACCTCTTAAAATAAAGAACCTATCTCAAACCCCTTCAAGTATCTCTAAATTCTACTGTTTGGTTTAGCCAATGCAGTGATTGTAATATGACTATCACATGACAATCAAGTACCCTACATGATACAGTTTCCTGCTTTAAGATATTTTGTCTATAATATTCATTTTCACAAATAGTTAATGGTGTATTTATGGGACTTACAAAGGTAATAGCAATATGTATGAAATTAAACTAAGTAATAGAATATGTTATGTAAATATTTGTTCCAATGCACTAATTTCATTTGACATCAGCAGACATGTCTGTCAGAAACTAAGCTTTTATGCACACAAGTTCAGGCAATCATAGTCACTTCTAGTAAAAAAAATAACAGCACATGAATTAAAGGTTTGAAAATAGGTTGGGTGTGAGATTAGGTAGTTATACGATAATTAAGAGTAAGTTTGAATTGGAGTGTTCAATCAGCGACAATAAGTGTTTTTTTGTAGACTCTAAGTGTTACATATAATTATTATGTTAATATGAAGGGGAGATCGAGTCAAAGAGGAACACCGCGTGACGTTCTCAATAATTTTAGCCTTCCTAAAATTTGAAAATATTCAGTGAAAAAACAATAGATCTAGCATACCTGTCGCGGGAGAAAAAAAACGCGTATTTTGTTAAACGATTAGGATTTACAGAAGTCTTGAATAACGAGATAATATGTAGGGAAATTATTTCTGAGAAATTTATTAAACAGTTTAACAATATAAAATCAAAACAAATGTTATATGTAATTAATAATCAGACATCATTTTTTATATGTAATTAATGGAAGAAGTATTGTACTCTTATAGATTCATGTCATTAAGTGTGCTTAAAATTATTTTTTTAGATGTTATCAAAAGTTTTTATTATTAATATATGAATTGACGGTGTAATTTAAACAGTCTGGGTATACAAAAATTATTTTAAATGTCATAAAGAAAAATTTATCTCAACGCTTAAAATTATCCGTTTGATGTTACAGATGCTTAACCGCCCTTTGTCAATGCCGCAACTGGAATCATCCATAAAAAGCGCGAGGCATTTTTGTTACGTCATATATTTCCTAAATTGTTGTTGACGTAATACAGTTTTTTCGTCAGGAATCCATAAGCATTGTGATGTTGACAACTAAAATTGATGGGCCTTTCTTGAATTATGGGTTTGGAACATGCTGAATTATGATGTGTTTCATTTACATATTTCATTTGCTAACCCAGATAACTCCACAATTGAACTTCGACGGATTATCAGTTTAAAAAATCTGGATCATCAAAATTGTAGGAGTCATGTCATTCAGGATTTTCGAAGTAAAAAAGTGGGATAGAAACTGGCAATGAATGAATCTTCAGAATGCGAATTTGTCGTGACGTTTATAAAGTTCATAGGGCTTCTATTCAGGCTATAAGTAAGTGCAATTTCTAGATCTACTCCATGTGACTCGGTGTTCTTGTTGCTTATTTTTCTTTTTTTTTAAGTTTTCCATCATGCATTGCAACTAAACTGTTACATCTTGTAGATCCAGCTTTGTAACATAATCATGAAACGACCCCGAGAACCTCATGTATATTTTAGAAAAATGACACGTGCTTTCTCCCGTTCATCTTCAAATGAAGAGTATTTCGGCAATGGCTTCGGAAAATAAACAACAGAGATTTACCATAGAGAAATCAAAATTTGCTTTCACAAGAAAAGTAGACATTTTAGAGTAAAATCCTGAAAAATCTCGATGGTGACTTTTTTTAGTTTACAAAAAGGTTTTATTTTTTATTCAACGTCGTTTTGTTAATTCATACCAGGCAAAAGTTCATTTCCATTTTTAATGGGACAGACTATAATGTACTATAAATAACATAAGTATTTTCAGTGAATAGTTAAGGTCTCATCTTTTGAATAATACATTTAACAAATTTACACAATTTGAGAGCTTCAGATTTGTTTTAAGTACACCTTATATTTTCTATATTGTCTAGTTAAAAAAATGTTTGGTCGTTGATAATATACTTTTTCAAAAAAAAGGTTTTCTTTTTTCATTAACTTGACAAAATTCAAGTAAATGAACCGTGTTGTATTTTATTGATTTTCAATAACAAAGGATGTAACCACAAGCACTGACATTTGCTCTTTTGTTAACAAATATGTTGTAATGAATTATTTTTATTGTATCAACTAATCTGATAATTAGAATAAGACAGATCAGGGATCTATGCACTAATTGACTTGAGCAAGTCTTTGTCGTTAAGAATAGATAACGGCAGATAAGCGAGCGATTATGAAGGGTCTTTTACATTTATCAACGGCTTATAAACATAATGGTCTGATCATTGTGATTCATCATTTAATATTCTGTGTTGTTATAATATTAGAAAACGATAAAACCTTCATATGAAAAAACTAGTATAAATTGAAAAAAAACACATAAAAAATGAATTTAGAAGACATTTAATTGCACATTGGTCTGTATTAAACCGTATTGTTGATGCATGTTCTATTGATTGTGACGGTGAAACTATAGACTCTTGTGTTCAAAGGTTTACATATGTTATTAATAATATAGTATATTAATCATTATTTAAGAAAACTACCATTATTGACCTAAATTAAGTAGCATGTGATAATAAAGTATGTAAAAGAGCTGATTTTTTGTAAGAGCATCAGGATAAGTATTTCAAAAAGACATTTATTGTTGACGGTGAAGTTTGTTCTAGTGATAATAACAAAAAATAAGACATGGTTTGATAATTAATGTTTTCAAAAATTGGCTGCGTATAAAGGTGCGGTATCCAGATATAATAAATCTCACTCCTTTTCTGTTAAATAAACGAAAAGAATGTAAGTATCAATGTTGGACATCAAGGAAAAATGCTTTAAATAGTTCTCGTTGTCAAAAAATGAGCGATTAAATGAGGAAGTCAGCAGAGGAATTTTGGAAAATATTCAAAACTACAAGTTGTACCGTTTGTGGGGGACATATTTTAATTAGTGATTTTAAAGATTATATTTATAATTAATGTCAGGGGAGAGCGAGGAAGTAAAAAATAATGACTATGACGATTTTATCAATAATTTAGGTGAGGTGATTTATGACAGTAGCATATTTGAGACGCCAGATGAACGTATCACAAATGAGGAAATCTTGAAAGCTATCATGCTATAAGCCTACACAACGCCCTCATTAGCTAATATCCTCTATGAATATGTTAAAGTGATTGTCCCTCAAATAATTGACCCTTTGAAATTGTTCTTTAACCATATACAAGAAGACTATACAGGTAGAAATTTCCCAAGTCATGGGCGACACTCACGTTGTTTACAATTATATCAACTGAAAGACTTGAATCATGGGTTGGAGACAACTGTGCATTGTCTGATGCCCAGTGTGGTTGATCCTGTTTTAATTTAACATTTACTGATACAAAGTTAAATTGAAAAACAAGAGGCGACTGTACTGCTGTTTCGTTGATTACAAAAAAGCCTATGACTGTATTGATAGGTCAAAGTTATAGTATAAACTTACTTAATTATGTATTGACGGCAAATTCAATTACAAAATCAATGTATAATGAGGTGAAATTGTGTGTTAAACATCTAGGAACATTATTTGATGTCTTCAATAGTAACATTGGTCTATTCCATGGGGAGATAACTTCTTCAATATTTTTGTCTCTGTTCTTGCATGATATCGAATTACACCTGCAAGAAAATATTGACGTTGGTTAAAGTATCAGCAAAAAAAATCATTTTATTAATTGTTATTTGCTTGCGATGCCGCTATTTTTTCAGAGTCTAGGTCCGGTTTGCAGAAGTCTCTTGATAGTTGATGGTCCTATTGTAATCGTTGGAATTTGACAATTTAAGGTGAAAAGACGAAAATATCTGTATTCAAAAAAAGGTTGAAGATTTGGTAACATTGATAATTGGTTTTATGATAATCAAATTATTGTGGTAGTGAATTCTTTTAGAAATTAAGGTGTGGTATTCACGAGTAGCGGATTGTTCATGCAAGTTACAAAGACCTTAGCTGGCAAAGGGCTTAGATCTTTATATTCATTGTTACAATTGTAGCGTGACTATAAAGTACCGGTTGACATTAAGTTTAATACTTTTGACGCCTATGTTTAATCAATTTTAAAACATGGCTGTTAAATATTGGAGTTTATGAGTGCAGCAATTTTGGAACGAGTACATTAAAATGTAGGTTTATTTTAAATGTTAACACTCAACAATTACTTTGGCATTATATGTAGAATATTGAACAAAATCCCTATCTCGTTCCCACGAGATATAATCAGGTAAGAAAAAAAAACAAAAAACAAACAAAAAAAAAAAAAAACCAACCAAATTTGCTATCTCGTGGCCACGAGCTATAACTCAGGAAAAAAAATGCTATATCGTTGCCACGAAATAAAATTCAGAAACAAAAATCAAAGTTTTGCTATCTCGTGCTATCCCCCCAAAAAAATGTTATCACGAGTAAATCGGTCAATCAGCTTTTTATTCTATCTATTTGCCATGAAATCAATCTATAGGCCGCAAGTACGAGTGTCTACTCGCGCGGAAATCAACAAGTGCATCCTCGATTTTATTGGTCAGCTAACTCGTTTCCACGACATTGGTGTGGTCATCAGATTTGTCCACGAGACAGCAAATTTTGTTGCGTTTTTTTCTGAATTATATCTCGTGGAAACGAGATAACCACTTGTTTCTGAGTTTTATTCTCATTGCCACGAGACAGGAAAAATAAAATAAAAAACGTAATGTTTCCTTTGTTCTTCCGTAATAAGCATATATATGATGATGATACAGTAAATTGTTCAACAAACTGGGCATCAATAGTTAAAAACATTTTTTATTCAGCAGGATTCAATGACGTCTGCTTATATCCAAATTATATAAAATATATATACATGTATATATATGATATAATATAATATATATTGAAATTTGTTAAACATAGAAATGTTTTAGCCAAAATTTGACCGTCCTAACACAAACTTAATATCAAGTTAGGAAGACACAATAATGTACCAAGGAATGAACGAAAGTGCACTCTATAACACTTTGTTATATGAATAATACAGAAGACGAATTTCAATTTATCCTTAAATGTCCGATATATTCTAAGTTAAACAATACATTCCAAGATACTATTATTGCAATCGTTTCTTTTATGCAAACTGGTCACAAGAAACAACTGAAAAATTAAGATATGTACTGTGATATAGGTTTTAAATTGAGGGATAGTTTTTTTATAATATACTGAGGTGTAAGTTTTGCTCTCTTTCTGTTTTTTTTTTAAATTTATTATTATCATTATTATTTATTATTATAATTATTATTATTATCATTATTATTTGGATTTTATTATTGACATTGAACATGTATCATTGTCACTGTTAAATACGCATTGAATATTCATCATGTGGATTTGTTAAGTTATAATTGGTGACGCCGCTGAGCGGTGTCGTCTCTTATGGAATGCTTTTTTTTGGCCAATAGAAGGAGCTGTTATTATTAACAGTTAATGTCATGTTATGTTAATTAGTTTATTTTGATTCGTAAAAATGCAAGCAAACAAATACATTGATATATTTGTATCTAATAAATTTATGTTAAAAGCATGTGTATTCTGATATTATTTTCACAAAATTGCATGCTCAGTTTAGCAGCTTGTCCATTAGCTCTATTGGCTATTTTAAAAGCCGGATTCGTTTCGTTTCATATACTGTAATGCCAAACCTTGTTCGTCAGCTGTTTAAGGTGATCTGTGAGGTCCGAGAAAAGCTTTTTTATATTTGTTAATTATATATATATTTTTAAAATTGACCTACCCTGCAAATGAGTATTAGGTTTGGTACTTGAACGTTTGTAAACGATCATCATATTGACTTTATCCATATAACGTTTTTCTATAGCACAAAATGATTGCTTTTACAAAGTGTACTAGTATGTTGAAAGCTATCAGATTTTCTGCAATGTTATTACTGCTGTCACATGGCCATCTAACTTCTATGAATACTTTTACCATTTCTTTCCATGACTGAGCTTGCAACATATCAAACACTTTTCTGCTAAGAGTGTTCTTTGGGGTTTCAGGTTTCTCTATGGGGAAGAAAATCATGTTTTCTAAATTATTTGCTCTTCTCTGTCTATCTTATATATTTCTTATTATTTTGTTGCAGTTGTAATAAGGTCATCAAAAGCATAGAGATCCTGAGGAGTGAATATTGATAGATTTCTTTGACCTTAGACTGGATTTTTGTGCCCCCACGTTAGTGGCGGGCATTTAGATTTACTCTTGTCCGTCCGTCCGTCTGTCCGTCTGTCCTTCCGTCCGTCCTTCCTTCCGTCCGTCCGTCCGTTCAATTTTGTGTCGCACGTAACTCAAAAAGTATTTGACCTAGAGTCATGAAACTTTATAGGAATGTTGATCAGCATGTGTAGTGGTGCACTTGGGTATTTTCGTCTGGATATTTTTAGTATTTTCAGAGTTATTGCCCTTGACTTAGTAAAATTTTGCAATTTTCAACTTGTGTCGCATGTAACTCAAAAAGTATTTGACCTAAAGTCATGAAACTTTACAGAAATGTTGATCAGCATTTGTAGTTGTGCACCTGGGTATTTTCGTCTAGATATTTTTAGTATTTTCAGAGAAATGGCCCTTGACTTAGTAAAATTTTGCGAATTTCAACTTGTGTCGCACGTAACTCAAAAAGTATTTGACCTAGAGTCATGAAACTTTACAGGAATGTTGATCAGCATGTGTAGTTGTGCACCTATGTATTTTCGTGTAGATATTATTAGTATTTTCAGAGTTATTGCCCTTGACTTAGTAAAATTTTGCAATTTTCAACTTGTGTCGCATGTAACTCAAAAAGTATTTGACCTAGAGTCATGAAACTTTACAGGAATGTTGATCAGCATGTGTAGTTGTGCACTTGGGTATTTTCGTCTGGATATTTTTAGTATTTTCAGAGTTATTGCCCTTGACTTAGTAAAATTTTTCAATTTTCAACTTGTGTCGCATGTAACTCAAAAAGTATTTTACCTAGAGTCATGAAACTTTACAGGAATGTTGATCAGCAGGTGTTGTTGTGCACGTGGGTATTTTGTCTGGATATTTTTAGTATTTTCAGAGTTATTGCCCTTGACTTAGTAATATTTTGCAATTTTCAACTTGTGTCGCATGTAACTCAAAAAGTATTTGACCTAGAGTCATGAAACTTTACAGGAATGTTGATCAGCATGTGTAGTTGTGTACCTGGGTATTTTCGTGTGGATATTTTTAGTATTTTCAGAGTTATTGCCCTTGACTTAGTAAAAATTTGCAATTTTCAACTTGTGTCGCACGTAACTCAAAAAGTATTTGACCTAGAGTCATGAAACTTTACAGGAATGTTGATCAGCATGTGTAGTTGTGCACCTGGGTATTTTCGTGTGGATATTTTTAGTATTTTCAAAGTTATTGCCCTTGACTTAGTAAAATTTTGCAATTTTCAAAATGTATCGCACGTAACTCAAAAAGTATTTGACCTAGAGCCATGTAACTTTACAGGAATGTTGATCAGCATGTGCAGTTGTGTACCAGGTATTTTTGTCTGGATTTATTTAGTATTTAAGTTTTGAGTTATTGCCCTTCACTTAGAAAATATTTGCAATTTTCAACTTGTGTCGCAAGTTACTCAAAAAGGATTTGACATGGTCATTAAACCTTATGGGCAGGTTGCTCAGCATATTTAGATTTGCACCTGGGGTTTAGCTTGTGGATTTATCCAGTATTTGTAGAGTTATTTCCCTTGACTTAGTTAAAAGATTGACAGAACAGTGGTGCGGTGGGGGCACCCGTGTCCTATTTGCGACACATTTCTAGTTTTAGTTTGTTCAGTTAGTACATACTTACAGGTATTCTGATACAGGAATCTTCTAATCACTATGTGAAACTTATAATTATTTTCTATGTGTTTGTTAATAAAATAACCTTTCAATGGTAAAAATAAAAATGAAAGGTAGAAAATTAAGCTATGCGTATAGGTGCTGACGAACATATATTAAAACAGAGAAAGGATAACATCCTGAAATTATCAATTTCAAGCACGTGTGTATGAAACAACAAAAACAATTTTAATAAGCAAACATCGACAAACACTTGCCTTTGGCTAATGAACAGAACAAATACTTTAAATATTGATCATAATTATATACAAACATATAAATCAATTTTACATGAAACTACATTTATCATAATATACATATACATTCATAATGATCAGAAAAAGTGTACATTTATCAGACATCATTTCTAACAGTATATGCTTTTTGAAGATATTTACACATATACAATGCAGTTTTCTTTTTACTTGAACCCATCATACGGTTAAATAAATTCAGATTTGGCCACAAATTATGTTGCATTTATTTGGTACAAATATTTGAATATTTTTGACAGGTGTGCTGATAATCTGAAACAAGTAAATAGTTTTCCCAAATAGTCATTTTCAATAAAATTTGGATATTGTTCATAACCAAATTCTTTTTTGAATTTCACATTATAATAAAGCTAATATATACTACGAATAGAACCACTCCATTTTTGCTTAAACTGATCTCTTAATCTGCATTTAAAAATACACTTATAGAAATATTATCGTTGAAATTCTACCAAATAAAACCGTACCCGAGATTTAACAGGATTTGCCCAAAATATGCAATTTTGATTGAATGTTTCTTGATATTGCAGTTGAAAATGTTATAAAGAACCGAACTTTTATTGCTGTGACTTTTTTCATCCAATAGCTCAAAACTCTCGTTACATAAGATAGTCATCGGATATATTCCAAATTCTCCAAGTACAGGCATATTTGTTGTAGACATTTGAACACCTAGAATCTTTTTACAAAACTTCAATTGAATTCTATCTAGAATATCTGTATTGTAAATACAAAAACTTGAGCACAATAATTATAGTAGTATTGGTTCTACCATTCTGTCAAATAGCAACAGTTTAAACCTAACATTCAACTTTATTCTTGAGAAGATTGAATACAGGCAGTTTACACATTTTAATGCGTGCTCTGATAAAGATTTCATTGCATCCGTCATAGACCCATTTAACTTTAAGTTAACTCCAAGGAAACAACTATTTTCTCACCATTAATAAACCAATTATGCTCAATCTTTGTTTTTCTTTTTCTAATACACAAATATTTGTTTTCTTAACATTTATTTTCAGACTCCATTTAACAGAATATACATATAAGCTATCTTGCTGCGCTTGGAATCTTTGTGCATTTGTAGTTAATGCCACCATATCGTCTGCGAATAATAACATATATATAAATATATTCAGATAATTGAAATATTCTTGCTAAAATCAATGTTAACGGTACTAACATCATTCTTAAGCAATATAAAAAAATATGGGCGAGAGGGGTTCCCCTTGCTTTAATCAAAGCGAAACATAAAAAAAATCAGATAAGTATGTATGTGTCTAAACACAAACTGAGACAATATGTCCATTCAAATATTGTGCGAATTGCAAATTGAATGAATGATTTTGAGGACGAACTGTTTTTGTTATTTTACAAATAGCAAAAATATGTCTGTTGTATTAAATAAGAGTAACTGTTATGAATAAATTGTTTAATATAATCAATTCTTAGTAACGTATTTTTTTTTATTTATAAAAGATTAAACAACTTGATTCAATACAAGCCTTGAATCTAGGTCTAGAACCATTAAATGTAATAAAAATATCTAGGCAAAAGAGAACGATCATCACAGAATTCTTCACAATAACATATTGTAAATAGTTGTGATACATTTCAAAATAAACTTACTTTTTCACTCAGTTAACCTGTTTTATAACTCAAATGTTAATTATGTTCATGAATTAACAAAAGTTTTGCTTGTTTTGCAAAATAATATTTCCGTTTCACTCGTATCCCAAAAAAATCTCCGTTGCGTATTTTAGTTTTACCCCTTGTTTCCTGCCAGAATTACGTTCCCGTCATTAGACTCTTAAACTTAATAGTTGAACTAAGCGTTCTTTCTTTACGATTGAAAGAGAATCGCCTCTCTGATAATGACGTGGTTTAGGCAATTGAGTTGTCATGGTTCCCTAAGACTAAATGATAACATACAGAGCATCATGAAAAATTTTGCGACAATTTAAGGCGGAGCCGTACTTCAACAGAGGTAGAGTAAATGAAGTGAGTGACACTGCCTCAGTTGTTACCTCTCTCAAGAACGGTTGTCTATAGACTGGCTCATTGGCATGTTATTTATATAGAGTTTAAGGAATATTATAAAACGGGACATAGCCCTAATGTTGTGGTTTATCTTCTAATATTGTACGATTTGGCAGATTACAATGACCTATCCAGAATCGAGGATAAATTAGTGTCCATTACAAGTGATAATGATGACAGGATCAATGGTCAATATATTCCAAACTATTTGTGCTAGTAGGTAAATACTGGTCCTTCAAGGAAAGAAAATGTCTTTAAACTTGGATCAATCAATATAATTTATAAAGTCTCAAAAAAAATCTGCATTATGTACATTTTTTTTCTAACATGTGTATAGTTTGAAAAGGACAGCTCCTGTCTTATCTTTTTGTGATGGAGGAACACCGGTCCCAAACTCCAAGTCTCGAGAAGAGTCAACCGACAACAGACTTTTCATAAAGTAGATTGTTGCTTGCACTTGAATAAATTTGTGCACAAAATTTTATAGTGGGTGATTTGTGCAACATGAAAACCACCAAAGTACAATAAGTAACCGGTCACCTGATGAAAACATGAAAGTACCACAAAATGGTGCGTTTTTTGTATTTTCATGTTTTCGTTCATTGCTCCCTGATGCAAAAAACAACATGGCACAAATCAGCAACAAAAGATTTTTTTATCTGGAAAAAAGGTTAGTTTTTAATCTATACAAAAAATTAGATATTGTAAATGTATTAGTACAGTTATGTTCACTTTTAAACTGACCTGTTTTAAATAAGGCTCAACCAATAACTGTCTAACCCCTGCTTTAGTAAAAATAATCATACAATATATAGATAATATGTAGCCGGCCGGATAGCTAAGTTGGTCTTCTGACAGTCATGGGTTCGAGACATGGTTAGGCAGTTTCAGTCAGGGTTTAGAAGTCGTTTTTCAACTGACACATATTTGATTCATTTAACAGACTGTATTAAATTTGAAATGGACAAAGGTATTATTGTATGCATGCTACTTTTAGGTCTACAAATGGCATTTGTTACAGTTGATCACACTATATTGCACATAAAACTTCAAGCATCTGCCATAGGTAATGACATACGTACATGATTCAAGTCTTACCTCTGATGGACAGCAGCTGATGGATGTGGCCGGTACTTATTCTACTACTGCTCCGAGCACCTATGGTGTCCCCAGGGGTTCATTTTATGTCCTCTTATATGTATAATATATGTCAATGACATGTTTGCAACCCTAAGCAATAAGCTTTTATTATATGCTTATCCTTGTATCTGGTAAAATCAATTTGAGGAAAGTCTCGCTTATTGCATGAGTCTTATTAGTGAATGGTTAATATGACAATAAATGGTCTTAGTATCAGAGTCTATTCATTTTTGTTCCAGTTCCAAATTAAACAGGGTCCAAGCCTCCAGGTCACATGAAATGTTACTGATATAAAGTACACACTCATCATTTGTTAAGTATTGAGGTGCAAGACATGATCAACTTCATTTTTGCGTCGCCTTTGATTCTTTGCTTCAATGTTTTTCTTGTTGTACATATTTATTTATTTATCCATCTATCTATTTATATTTGTAACTTCTTCTGAAATGAAATACATGTATATAGTTGCATGTCTGTCTGTTTTCCAACACATAACAACAAATAAATACCAAGATGAAATGATTTATCAAAAATAATCTTCACAATTAAGTCTAGTTTCGTTTTGATTTAGTTTTTTTACGTTTATTTGTATGTTGTTTTTTTTTCTTTATATACAAACGTAGAAAAATCAATAAATGTATTTCATTTATCATACATACCAAAATGAACTCTATTATTATTGATCATGAATTAATGGAAGTAAATGCTAAAATATTTGTTATGTAAAGTTACATAAGTAATTCCCCTTCATTTGTCAAAATCTCTATTTTTCAAATTGTATAGATACATTACCGAATTCTTAAAGAATTGTAGCTTAACTTGGTGATGTTAGATAAAGATAGACGAATAATTATTCATTATATACATGTATTCATATGATCTTTAAGTACTATTTTATCTCATTAAACAATATCTATTTTCATAAACCATTATTTTGCAATGATATATGTTCATGCTATGTGTCATTTATGTATCATATGTTGTATTTGAATGTATATGTAAAATGGTGATGAGCTTTTTATGCTTAAACCAAGAAATAAAATTTCTGTAATGTTCTCTTCTGCTGAATGGTTTGACGATGAATTTCGACAGGCTAAATGTGCTTTTTCTATTCACTTTCTGTTCAAAATAAACAAAATCCGGACGAGTTACGTTTCAAACGCATATATTTAATGTTAGTTCAACGTAAAAGACAAAAATTTGAAATTCAAAATTAAATACAAACACCTTTGAATAATGAAGCTGAGGAATCTTGTTCAAAACATGATTTTAATGCAAATAAGTGTAGTTTTGAGGACTTAGATAAGCCAATCGCAATAACTTAAGTCGAATTAATTGTACAATACTTAAAAGAAATAAAGCTTATGGTAGTGATGATGTTTTAAACGAATACTTTATAGAATGTTATAACATAATATCGGTACATTTGGTAGATAAAATAAGTGTTTTGAATAATGGACATTTTTCATCTGATTGGTCAAACAGTATTACAGAGCTTATTTTAAAAAGAACGACCCATGCGATATACGGAATCATTTGGGGCATCTCACTTGTTAGTTGCTTATCGAGAATATTTACTGGAATTTAACCTTTTATTGCATAAGCATTCTTTGAAAAATTGCTGTTTTCATTGAAAAGCCTCCAGATACAAATTCAAATTGCTATGAAACTATAACAAAACGATTCAATACTGATCAAACTTGGCAATGTTGACTTGCACAAAGCCTTTGTAAAAGCGTGCTGTTAAATTTCCTGTTACAATGGCAATGGAGAAACGTCTCAAATTTGCCAAAAATCACTATTTTGGGTTGTTTCTTTTTCATCAAAACTAATTTTAAAGTGTACTATCTTCTCAATGGATCGAGATAGAGTAAAAGACGTATTAGTGTTAGTTACACATTATCTAAAAATCGACCTCAGGCCATATTTGTCCCTTTCAAACACCCAAACCATAGGCGTCCCCCCCCGCTGGCATCTCATTGATGTACCGTTTTTGATAGGGGCGGCATTTAACAACATTTTTCAAACGAAATACGGTGTTTCGGGCCAGTTATGGGCATGTTTTCACTATTTAAGGCCTCAAAAACTGGGGTGAAAAACCGGCATAACACGCCAATATGAAGTTAAAGGTTAAATAAATGGCTGAACTATTGGTCTGAAAAAACAAACATGATATCATAAGTGTTTTTCATTTTGGTTTTATTTGGCAAGGGTTGTTCTATGGTAGATGCAACATTTGTATTAAACGCTGAAGTACATAACATTTTAAATGGAAATAAACGTCTGTATTGTTGTATGGTTGATATGAAAATAGCATTTGATACTGTGTATTTAAACGGCCTATGGCTAAAATTGCATACATTAGGTATTAATGATAAATAATTTAGAATATTAAGGGATATGTATTCACAAGTTAAAGTTTTTATCAAACTTTTAGGTTGTTATTCATGTTCTGAAAATGTTGAGTATGTCGCAGGTTTAAATCAACTAGAGGTAATGTCCCATTTACTGATCTCATTATTATTGATAATCTTAAGCTATTTTTACAAAAAGGACATCACAGTGGTTCAACCTTCATATTTATTATTCTTATGAATGGGGGCGTCCGTGACAAAGTGGTTAATATCGTTGACTTCAAACCGCTTGCCCCTCACCACTATTGGTTTGAATCCCCACAGGGACTTTGGAATATTTCATGTGAGGAAGATATCCAGCTAGCTTACGGAACGTCGGTGGTTCTACTCAGGTTCCCGTTCGTTTCTGTAATAATGCACGGAAGGGCACCTAGGTTCATCCACCACCAGTTAAGCTGGAACGTCGCCATATGATCTATACTGTGTCGGTGTAACGTAAAAACCAAGCAAACAAACAAACAAATTACATTTGTATTCTTCTGTTTTTTGCATGTTTTTAGTGACACTGTTTGCGATGTCCAAAATAGTCTAGATTGTAAAAATGTGGCCCAAAGGTAAATACCTCAAAACCAAAATAGTTGTTTTTATAAAGCAACATTAGCATAGGACATGTAATAATGAAAAAATAGAAATTGTTTACAACTTAAATGACCTCGGGATTTTTTTACAACTTTCCGGATACATTGAACTTCATGACAAACGTTGGTTGGCAAAGCATTTAAGGGTCTAAATAGTTTGACGTACTTCATTTGAGCCGCTTTCAAAAAGGTAAACATATATATTTGTCGCCATTTTGTTGATGTTTGTATCATTTATTTGTCGGCACCTATTTATAGAATTAATCAACAATTGTCATTATATAACTGTTAAAAAAGTAACAGCCTATATTCAAGGAAATTTATACTTGAAATGATATTTTTAATTCTTATTTGTAAGTTTTATTTCAACCGATACAATAAATGTTTGTTAACAAGACACAATAGATAACTCTTTGTGATGATGCTTCATTATGTCATAGTAATATCATGCAACGTAATGAAAATTGAAACTGTAAAACGTTTTAAATATTATCTAAAAACATTTAATTATATCATAAAAAAAATATTCATACCATATTCATCTCACAATTTCCCAAGGATCACCTTTTTGACATTGCATATTTCAGTCCTATTATCATCATATTAAAAATCATATTTCCACTAACGATACACCTGTACGGGATCTCATAATCGTGTACTTCAGTTGTCGATTTGTCATGTACACCTTGCACGATAAGCACGTGGAAAAGCATACCCATGGAAGTTTCGTGTTGTGTGGTCATGTGCTTTCACTTAAACGTGTACAAGCAGCAAGACTGGTTTTATTGTAAAAAAACTATGTTCGAAATTAACAAACTATAGTAAATGAAGAGGTTAGACCTTATATCTTATAGTGAAGATGAGATGAACAGGGGTATTGGAATGTTAAGTGTGGCCATTCACAAAGGCACGTTGCCCATGTCCTTGGGATATCCCAGAGCGTTGTCTCCAGGCTGTGGAACCGATTCCAAATGACTAGAATTGACTTGCAAGGCGACGCCGGAGGTCGGGAACGTTCATCGACTCAATCCCAGGACAGGCGCCAACGGTTCTCGAACGCTACGACCTTACGTAACGACTTTCAGCATGCAACTGGTGTGCTTGTAAGTACACAAACTGTTAAAAGCAGGTTGCATGATGCTTGTTTGAGGCCATGGTGGTCAGCAATTCGCATTATTTTGACACAACGCCATATTCAAAAGCGTTTACAATGGGAGTAGACTCACGTCACACGGAAGTTTATGATTGGACCCCTGTCCTCTTCACTGATAAGTCGAGGTTTTGTGTGGACTTTACGCACAGACTGGCTATGACTTGGAAAAGTCCAAATGAACGCTTAGCTCCAGTATGCGTTGCAGAACACGACCGTTGTGACGAGGGTTCAGTCATGGTGTGGGCGGAAATAAGCGCTCAGAGGAAAACGGACCTACGCATCATTGAAAACGGTACATTGACGCCAGTAATGTACGTCAATGAAATCATACACGTACATGTACGAACATACGCTGGCGCAGTCGGCACTGATTTCATTGTTATGAATGAAACACCTGTGTAC
The DNA here is from genome assembly GCF_026571515.1 of Ruditapes philippinarum. Classification (NCBI taxonomy): domain Eukaryota; kingdom Metazoa; phylum Mollusca; class Bivalvia; order Venerida; family Veneridae; genus Ruditapes; species Ruditapes philippinarum. Next base: position 216,276 of record NW_026856519.1, read on the forward strand.
ACAGAGCCCACATCACAAACGGATATTTTGAGGAGGCACCTATAGTCCGCATGGATTGGCCAGCGAGGTCCCAAAATTTAAATCCAATTGTGTATGCTTGGGATATGCTGCAGAAAGTCATTTTTTCGCACCACGTCCAACCAACAACACTTTAGGAGCTTAGACATGCAATCATAGAGGAATGGGCCCAGATTTCTTATTACATGGTACAGCATGCAGCGGCGAAAAATGAGAATAAGGATTTGTTACGATAATCTTTTGTAAACCAACACACTATCTTAATCAAACTATAAATGCAGAAATTTTGTAACTGATTTTATTTATAACTTATTTATTGATAATCATTTAAGTGACCATTGTTTGGACGTTTTAAAAGTTTATCCAATTTCCATGTTTCTATATTCTAATAACAATTAGTCTTAAAATTGTTTTCAGGAAGAGTGTTTTTTTTTATTTATCAAACACGACTGGCTAGGATATCTCGCATGTGCAACTTACTTTCACGAAACCGTACACAAAAGTATAAAAAAATGTATTCCCCATTAATTGGAGCAATTGTATCAAAAGAAATTAAAAAAATATGCACAGAGATTGAAAACAAATCTGTGAATGATAATAATATCGTATGTCTCAAAAAGATCACAATAATATTAAACGGTGTGTGCTCCTCTTAGTTGGCGGTACTTAACGCTTTGAAACAAGAAGGAAACCAAACAAATGATTACCTTTCACAATAGATAAGTCAACCTATCGGGCTTATTTTCGAGTCAATATACATGGTAATTTGATCTGGCTCTTAGAATTAGTTTGACAGCCACAGATCAAATCAATATCCACTTAAATAAATTTAACGGTTTTTGACATAAGAAAAATGTGAGTGATTTATTTCAATGTAAGGTCCATAGCAATGTGTATTCAAAATACAATCGACCGCAACGTTCAACAATTTTTTGAAACTATCTATATCGTAAATGCGCACATATAACTCTTGCTATGTCGTAAGATTTATTTATAAAATTAATATGTCACTTATTTTCTCGTTTATAACAACTACAATGTATAAGATTTCATATTTGAGCAATTTCAACTGACTTTTGTGGTGGCACGTTATTCTTTTGCGAGCCTGGGTCGGCGCACCAGCATTGTTATGTTCAAATGGCGACTTTTCATCTTAACTCGAGGTGGAATTCCTCTGGTGCAACCTGAGCATAATTTCAGACACAAATGTGTACATGAGTAGAACCACTGACTGATTTAACGCTAGTGTCTTTATCTCTATCAAATTTCTCTGAATATTTTATTACAAAACTTAAATGGTTTAATTCTATAAAAACAAACGGAACTGAACAAAACTAAATTTATTGATCTATTGATTATACAAATCCGTGCCATAATAAAAAGCAAAACTTGAGTGCAATGATTGATCAGGTAAAA